>NC_084646.1:372500-652500 GCF_019802595.1 Syngnathoides biaculeatus
AGTGTTAAAACAACAATATTGTTGATGTTGTGATGAAAACTTTTAGAAGAGCAGGCTAACGAACATTTTGAATTCAGGTACCATAAAGCTGTCAGATGGCTCAGCCTGGGAGTTATATTTTGGGACCTAAAAGAAGAGATGAAAGAGTTTTGTGGAATTAATGGCAAAAACATCCCAGAGCTCTCAGATGAAGACTGGATTGCAGATTTTGCATTTGCTGTTGATGTGACAGCACTGATGAATGAACTGAACACAAACTGCAAGCCAAGACCCCTTTTGCTCATGAAATGCATAACCTGGTCAAGGCTTTCATGAGAAAGTTTCAGTTAATTTCAAATCAATTACAGAACAAAATTCTCACTCATATGCAAACCCTGAAAGATGTCAAACCATAAGCTACTCATCTCTGCAGGCACTCATTCATGTTAGGAGACCTGCACAGTGAGTTTTCCAGAATATTTGAAAATAGGTATTTGAATACCCTGTTATGTTGCAAGTTCTCCCACTTGGAAATCATGGAGATCATTGTCGTCCTGTCCAATTTGCAGAAAAAGACCCCCAGAGCATGATGCTACCACCATGCTTCACAGTAGTGGTGTTGCTGTTGTTATGGAACTCATCATTTGTCTTCCTCCAAACACAGTTAGTGGAATTATGACCAAAAAGTTCAATTTTGGTCTCATTTGACCACAAAACCTTCTCACATGACTCCTCTGTATCATCCAAGTGGTCATTGGCAAACTTAAGACAGACCTTGGTGGTTTAAGCAGGGGAACCTTCTGTGCCATGCATGATTTCAAACCATGACGTCTTAGTGTATTACCAACAGTCACCTTGGAAACGGTGGTTCCATCTCTTTTCAGGTCATTGACCAAGTCCTGTCGTGTAGTCCTGGGCTGATTCCTCACCTTTGTAAGGATCATTGAACCCCCACGAGGTGATATCTTGCATGGGGCTCCACTCCGACAGAGATTGACCATCGAGTTTAGCTTCTTCCATTTTCTAATGATTGCTCCAACAGTGGACCTTTTTTCACCATGCTGCTTGGCAAATTCTCCGTAGTCCTTTCCAGCCGTGTGGAGTTGTACAATGTTCCTTCTGGTGTCTTTGGAGAGCTATTTGGTCTTGGCCATGTTACCAGTTTGAGTCTTACTGATTGTATGGGGTGGACAGGTGTCTTTATGCAGCTAACGACCTCACACAGATGAATCTGATTCAGGATAATACATGGAGTGGAGGTGGACTTTTAAAGGCGGACTAACAGGTCTTTGAGGGTCAGAATTGTACCTGATAGACAGGTGTTCAAATACTTATTTGCAGCTGTATCACACAAATCGTTAAAAAAATCATATTTCTCGATTCTTCTTTTTAGATTATCTCTCTCACAGTGGACATGCACCGACGATGAAAATTTCAGACCCTTCCATGATTTCCAAGTGTGAGAGCTTGCAATATAGCAGGATGTTCAAATACTTATTTTCTTCACTGTATTTGTGGTGGTGCCAGAGGGTGCCAAATTCATGAACCATGGCAACAGGATAACAGGAATCGCTTTATTTCGTAACAAATTTACCGTACACTAAATGGCAAACCTCAGTGAGCGCCACTCATTTACCTGTTTGCAGCAAATGCTGAGAAGGGAGTGGTGAGGAAGACACAATGCCAAAGCCACTGCGTCAGTAACCTGTATCAGGGTCCCGCCAAGAAGAGCCCTCCACATAAAAGATCAAATTCGGGTTTTGCAATGGTGTGTCGCAGAGGTAAACACGAGGTTTATATAAATATTGTAATTCGGAAACGCAAGAATCTGGTTCCCTCTCATCCGAGAAGGGGATGAGAGTATCAGGTTTCAGAGTTTTACAACGTTTTACCATAATGTGATGAAGTCTCAACAACACCATGTTGTATCAGAGCCATTCACGCTGGCAGACAAGTGTGAAGAGCATTGCTCCTGCAAGATACACACAAAAAGTGAGTGGAGTGCACCCCACATATTCGAACGTAACAAGCACAACCTGTTCACAGGCTGCCACCATACAAAAGCATACCAGAAGACCCCGTGCCACTATTTCAAGTTGATGAGAGAAGTACCCCACTGTGCCGACATGACCCTAAAGTAACATGGAAGTCATGTTCCATGATGTTTGTCCACAAACTTGACAAAGGGTTTGGATGAATAAGGAACCCCAAGAGATGGGGGGTGGGCTCCAAAGCACATTTTAGGTGTCTGTTTGACGTGTGATTAGGAAGTGAGTGACCTGTCCAGAGAGAGTGGGCATACAGCAGAGTAATCACCATATTCCTGGATGAAATGTCTACAGTAAAAGAAATTTCAAAGCAGATAATTGTTGCTTTGTGAGTGTTTTGAGCAGATGTATGATCGCCTTCACTCAAAATGGAGAAAGTGTTTTTCCATGAGAAGTGTGGATGTGACCCGAAAATGTAATCCTTTGTGGTACAAACTGCAATATTGACAATGATACCTTGTGACCTTCTTATGTAAGGTGTTTTAACAAAGCATTTGTGTCAGTCTCACGTTGTTCTTTCATGGCTGCGGCAATCAAGAAGTCATTGAAATACATTAATAAAGCTGTGCTCAATATGATTGTCATAGGTTAAAAACTGCAGGCGAGTGCTTCACAAAAGAAGGCGGGCATGTACATGAGTACTATTTTCCCATCAAAAATAAACAAACCCTTGTGCGACTCTTTGTGAACCGGTTTCAAAAGAAGAAGAAACAGTTGTGAAGTCAAGAACCGAGAACTATTTTGTATCAGGTGTGGAATTTGGCCCACAGAGGTTTATGGGTTTGACACACAAGGAGCTGGAGCATTTATCGCAGCAGTAACAGCTTGTTATAGTAAGAGAAACGTTGTGCAAAAGTCATGATTAAAAAAAGAGGTCGCTGATATTTAGAGTCATTCAAGACCTGCTGAAAAATCTCAAAATGACTTTTCATGTACATGTTGTGCAACTGAATTTACCGCTGTCGATTACATCATCATCAAATGAATTGAGTCACAAATCACATTAGATATGTGCTCATCGGACTATTGATTCCCCTGTGATAAATGTATCACGGTTTGTGGAGACTACATTTAACCCATGGCGATGCTTCATCATCAACTGTACATTTGATTTCAATACCGTTGGGAGTGAATGTTAATACGAGCCCTAATTTTATCATGAGATTTCTTTCCAACAGATAGTGCACATGGAGGATACCAAAAAAGGATGCTTGATAAATAGCATCACCAGAGACGTCACTCGCTTGGTTAGGTTGGAAGTGGTAGGAGGAGGAGCTTATGAACCTCATTGCCGATGGCCCTCCACTATCAGGCAAACTGTAGGAAAACACGATGGCGTTTGTGGTCGTCTTCATTGTGATGTGGCACCAGCTGCAGGTTGTGTAAAGAAGTGTGGAGTAGAGCGCTATTAGGTGCCAGTGCTGTGTGCGCAGGAATAACCAGACTTTTGTTGTCTGGGTGGAACCTCAGTTACAGCGACTCTTTTTAATTCTTCACATCATTCTTGTCTGTCTTTTCAACCCTTCTCCCACTTATTAGCCCTTGCCATATTTCTAGATATTTACATTTTTATCAATTTCTTCAAAATCCAGATTTTTTTTTTCTTCCTCAAATGACTCTTTTTTGTCCTTCCAACTTTTCCTTCTGTTGCTGTAATGGTCGAACAATTTAAACCTCCCATCACTGTGAGATTGTTTGACAAATCTTTTTTTTTCTAACAGAATAGGGAAGAACCCTAACCCTACAATCATCAGGAGTAGTTGGTCAAATGTGACTTCTCTGCTTGAGGGCATCCCTTGCTACTCGTGTCTACCACTCGTGTTGGGGACGGTTGCCATGGCACAGCTCTGGTTTGCAACCTCAACACTGGAGGCACAGAACATGGTCCACTCAGACTCAATGTCCCCTATTGCTCCCGCAAAGTGCTCCAGGTTCTGTTGGAGGTACAAGGCAAAACATCTTCTGACAGGGGACTCTTCAGACATTCCTAGGTTGGTGTGCCAGGTCGGACCAACACCAAAAAAAAGACAAACTCTGACGTGAACTGACAATCAAAACTGCCAGAAGGATTGTTGGTACCACCCTTCCCACCCTCAGGTACGTGCACACTATGTGAACTCAGACAAGAGCGGACAAAATCCTCTCGGACCCTCCACATCCTGGCCACCAAATCTTCCAACTCTTTCACTCGGATAGGGGCTACCGACCGGCATTCCAACAGGTTCTCTCTCCCCTTGCAATTAATTTTTAAACAGCCGACTTAAAATCAAACTTCAAGATGCTGACATTTTTTTTTGTCAAGTTTGTTGTGACATACTGCCGGGCCAATTATAAGTATGTATCATACTTGTCCACTCACTGTAGTAGTCTCACCACGCTGCACCATATCCCCATCTGTTGTTGACCAATACTAGCCTCTCGCACCTCAGTAGCGTCTGTTCCACTTGCACAATCACCAGGAATATCTGTAACACTTGCACAATCAAAAACATCTAGTCACTTTAAACTGCACACATTTCTTGAAGTCTTGATGACCGAATGGTCATTGAATTGGACTAGAGCTCTATTTGGCAGTCTAACTGCTTTAAATGCTATAAGACTCTGTATCCTTTGCGCAATTGCCAAAAAACTAAATAAAACAAAAAAAAGAGTTCCATTATTGACACCACTAATAGTAGCCTTTTTGCTCCCTGACTGTTACTGCAACGTTTTTGTCTCAATTGACTCTCAGAACAAAGAACAAACAAACTAACAAGAACAAAGAACAAGAAATATTCAGTTACAGATGTGCAGGATACAGTCTTCTTCATTAGGAACAGTTAAGAGTGTGTCAACGCCCCAGATTATGTTAAGTTTATAGAAAGTGCTGTTACCCATTCGCAGTTCTCGTTATAGACAAATGCAATGACAATTGTGCAAAGACAGCAGTTTAAAGTGACGAGTCGTGCGATTGTCTACAGAATATATTAAAATGGAAGGAGTTGGAAGAGCACCTGCTCTCCACCAGGATGTGGAGGTCTGAAATTATCCTGCCTGCTCAGGACCTAGTTCAAGTTGTGTGCAAGTCTTCAATCGTGGGTAGAGTGGTGCCGACAATACGTTTAGCGGTTTTGATTGTCCGTTGCAGTCAGAGTTTGTCCTTTTTTGTGGCAGTCCCAAACCAGACTGTGATGGAGGTACACAGTATTGATTGGATGACTGTTGTGTAAAACTGTCTCAGCAGCTCTTGTGACAGGCCATGCTTCCCCAGAAGACACAAGAAGAACATATATTAAGTCATGTTTGTCTTATGAGAGCGGCTCCGATACCGGTGACAAATTCCTTGTATGTTTTTGACATGGCGAATTAAGATGATTTTGATTCTTTAATGCGGATATTGTCTTTTGTTACTCTGCAGCATTTTTCCTGATCAAATCAGCCTGTGTTGGTTGCACCACTGTTTTGTATTTTTACATTGAGGTCCTGCTGGCCATGGCCGTGGTTATGGTTCAGTGTCAGGGTCGGGAACCTTTTTGACTGAGAAAGCCATAAATGCCAAATATTTTAAAATGTAATTTCAAAAGAGCCATACAGTATTTTAAAAACTAAATACAGGAGTATTTGTGCAATTATTGTAAGACCAACACTTTTAGGGTGCAATGTGTCTGAAATATTTTAAATAACATTGTTATGCTGTTGCTAACCAATGATGACAAAAGTACTTACCATTAATGCGAATTCTGGTGCTGCATGATTTTACTGATGCTTGCTTTTCCTCTAGAGCAGGGATGGCCAACCTGCGGGTCTCAAGCTGCATTCGGTTCTTTGCCTGTGTTCATATGGCTCTCGTGAAGGCACAGAAGCATATCAACGTTTTTTTTTTTTTAATTGTGCGTGTGTGCCTGGTTTGCTTAAGTTCATTCCGGTAGTTGTGAGCACGCTTTGCTTGTGTTTATTTCGGTTTGTGACGGTTATTGTAACAACAAGCTCAGTGTGCGTGAGACGGGTCTGTGCAGGCGTGTGCAGCATGAGGGTGAGAAGGAAAAAAAGAGAGCAGGGGAGATGTGAGTGAAAAGCTTCAAGTCTTCACTTTAGCTCACCCCACGCCAATGTCCCTCCAAGCTGCACGCGTAGGCAATTGTGCACTGCTGATGTTGTGTTTGAGCGCAGACATTCTGCGTTGTGCACAAAAAAAATAATCCAACCTGAACTGAAAGTGTAACATACAGTTATTCAATTTGTGCTATTTTGCAATATGATTATATGAGGATGGGAGGTGGAGGTGGAGGGTTTTTTTGGCTGTGACATCCAATGGCACAATTTACACACGTACTTACACAAGCATTCAAGGTTGTTGACAATGACTGCATTCTTATGCACTGCCCACCACCGGTGTTTAGTTAATTAAGCGGTCTGCGTAATGTAGAGTGAAGATGAGCCAAACACGCTGGTTATGTTTCCCCTTGAAAATAATGGGGAAAGTAAAAAAGTAAAAAAAAAAAAAAGAAATGCTGGTATTTTAAGAACCACTGTCAAAGTAACCACTGTCAAAGTATGTGGAAATAGAAGAAAAAACAGTGAAACTGGAAGAAATTTTTCTCTTTTTCGAGCGAGAAAAGTCTGGTCTGAAAAATGTGTTGCAAAGCCAAAGTTGAAAGCAAGTTTTCGGAAAGGAAATCTGTCGACAGAATGGAAGCTGGACTACCTCAAGCGTCACATTCAGCACAATGTTAAAATCATACGCAGATGTAGAGAGAAAAGAACACAACCCTGAGCCATTTCGAATTTTCAAAGACAATATTCTCCGAGACATTAAAAAGAATGGATCTCCTCAGTTAGTTCAACAAATTCCCAATGACATGGCAAAGTACCTGAGAATACCAGAAAGCTGACATAGCAAAAGTTATGCCTTTCATTTTTTTATTTCAATCAATGAAATAGTTCAGGATGAGAAGGTATATCATGTTGAAATTCCCCCTTGCGAAACCGCAGACAAAAGCTAGTAATTCATTTTAAACACAGGCAGCAAAATAACATTCGCTGTAGAACTATTTGTAGCATCAGTCAGCTGTCACAGTGGTCAAAGGGGCAGCTCTGGGTCTTAACGTGTTTGCTCAGACACAAAAATTGAGAGGGAAGACTGCTCCACACAAACATCAACCTGGAAGGGTTAGAAATTTGCAGTCACCAGTTAGTTACTTTTAAAAATCAGACAAAGAAAGGAGACTCAGTTTTTTAAAATAAAAAATGAACTATCCATCATATCAACTGTCTTGGAACATTGCAAAGGCCAAAAAGCCAAACAATTAAGTGGAATTTATTTTAAAAAAAGGGCTTGGTGACCTTGCTGAAATCTTGTGTGAAAATCTTGGTGAAATGTACAAAACACCCTCAAACATTTATTTAGTGCTACTGAGCCATTTTTGAGGAATTTTGATGCATGTTTAGAATAGCCCGTTGCCATGGCACCAGCCTTTGTCGAGACTCACAAGCTGTGTATTGTAACATGCATAAACAGTCTTTAGAGTAAACATTGGGTAAATCAGATTAACCTGCTCACAGCAAAATAAGTGCAGTGGACACGGCACTGCAAATTGAGGTGATACAGACTCCCCACTACGTTATAAACTGCATTCTTCGATGCTGCGAGATGGCTTTTTGGTTCGCTCGAAGCCTCGAAGTCTAGACTCCTACAGGTGCCACCTTTATATGTAAAAGGCAAGGAGACATTAAGTAGACCTGAACCTAATTAGCAGTTTCCTGTCAAATTAGATTCCTGCAATATGGACCAATGGTGCCGCCCATTGTTGTTGCTCTTGCTTTCTGTCAACCGAAGACAAAATGTTTTACAAATTCATAAACACTTCAGAAAAATTACAAATGTATGGCTTGATCTTTGTGCCAATGCGTCACAACCACAAGCTTTTTCAACATGTTTTGAATAACAGTGAGATTTTTTTTAAAATATGGCTTAAGTTTGACTTGAAATAGCATAAAATATGATTTTGGACAGTAAGCAACTGATCTGCATGACAAAAGTTAAACAATAATTGGCATGAGAGAAAGAATGCTGGAAATGTTTTGCTTTATGATTTAAAACTTGCAGTAGTTCAAAATATACATTTTACCAGCCTGATGGGGGTGGTATTCCTTCCCAGTTGCCTATCATCCTTTTGGATACGCCCTCTGTGTATTCAAGCACTGACTCTCTTTACTCTTGGCTTGTTGCTTTTTGGGGTGGTTTTAGTACTCTCCTTCAGTTCTACAGGCAAGCAGCCGCCGTTAGCCAAGCCGGTGGATTTTTTTGATGGTAGAAGCTGGCCATGCAGCTCCGATCGCCTTTCTGAGCCACGACCAGTCAGCGTAGATGGAGCGAGCAACTACTGGTATTCCCCACCAACCACCTACACACCTGACTTCCAGAGCTCACTCTGCCACCAGTTCAATCGGCAGAAAAAATTACATGCCAAATCCAAAGGGACAACATTTCCTCTGCCTCTTTATTGCACTTCTGGAAGTCCAGGATGATTTCCTTCGTCTTTGTGGTGTTCAGTGTGAGGTTGTTTGCAGAACTCCAGTTTGACAATTTTCCAATCTTGTCTTTGGAGGCAGACTTATCTCACAAATGTTGTGATGAGCCCGATCATTGAGGTTTCATCACCACACTTGATAATGGAGTTGCTTTGATGGGCTGGTATCCAGTCATTTGTGTACAGAGAGTAGAGGAGAGGGCTCAGTACACAGCCTTGTTGTGGATCAGGTATTGAGGATGATTAAGGAAGAGAGGAATGGGCCAAGTCTGACAGACAGTGGATGGTTTGTCTTTGAGTCTTTAATTCAGCAGCAGATGGAAGGAGATAGTCAAGATAGACAAGGATGGAGAGTTTGTCAACCAAAACACCTGGGATGATGGTATTAAAGGCTGGGCTAAAGTCTATGAAAAGCATCCAGACGTAGTTCCCCTGGCGTTCCAGGTGACTCAGTGCAGTGTGGAGAGCTACTGCAATAGCATCTTCGGTGGACCGGTTTCCTCTATAGGCAAACTGGTAGGGGGTCATGTGAGGGAGGGAGTGAGCTCCTTATGTGACGTGCAACCAGCTTCTCAAAGCACTTCATGATCACAGTGCAACAGGCCTGTAATCATTCAGACTATCAATGGCTGATTTTTTGGGGGATGGGGATGATTGTTACAGATTTCAGGCAGGCGGGAAGGTTTGATTGTTGCAGGGAACTGTTTAAGATTTTGGTGAAAACCCCCGTCAGCTGATCAACACAGCCCTTCAGTACCTTCCCAGGCACTCTGTGTTGGCCAGCAGCATTCCCGGTGTTTATTCATGTTCTTGAAGCGTCAGTGTGCTGCTGATGGGAGGTGGTTGTAATGAGCCTAGTTTTGATCTGGCCGTCTCTAAACAGGCAAACGAACAGTTTAGTTCCTTTGCTAGCGAGATGTCTGTGTTTCCGGTTCACATCCTGTTTTTTTGTTGTAGTTTGTGATGTGTTATAATCTTTTTCGAGTCGTTTTCTGTGAAGCACTCCTCAATATTTCTTTTGCAGGCCGCCTTGGCCATGCTGATCCCTCTCTTTAAGTCGGCTCAAGCAGCACCGTAATGTGCCTTGTCACCTGATCTGAAGGCGGCATTGCGGCATCACAGGAGTGCCTTTGTCTCTCGGGTCATCCAGTGTTTTTGGTTGGGCAAAAACCCGGATCTGTCTATTAACAGTCACAGTGTCTATGCAGTTTATGATGTAAGACAGAACAGTATCTGTGTGTTCCTAGAGGTTCTGGTGTTCAAATAATTCCCAAATTGTGCATGAAAAACAGTCCTGCAGTTGAGATAATAAATTCTCAAGTCATGTTTTAATTGTCTTTGTTTGATAAAATGGTCTGCACGAGACTGCAATGATTAAATCAGGAGAACAGTGTGTGTTAATGATCCTGCTGTTAAACACCATTTGTTGTGCACATAGACACAAAGCCCATCCCCTCTGGATTTACCAAAGTCTTTGGTTTTATCTTGTCGATGTAACGTGCGGCCGGCTAGCAAAACTGCTGCATCCAAGATTCGCGGCCGTAGCCACGCCTCCGTGATGAAAATAATACTGCAATTCTGGACAACCTGCTCATGGCTAGTTGGAATTCCAATTTGTCCATTTTATGGGTGATGGATCCAGCATTGGTCAAAAAGATGCTTGGAAGTGCAGGTCTGTGAGGTTACTTTCTTAGCTTAGCAGCCTAGCCCGCCCAACATCCTTGTTTTTGTTTACGCTCCCTGCGCCTTCTCCGTCGCTTGCTAAGAGCTATCCACGAAGATCCCGGTGGTCTTGCGATGTCCTCAGGAATATTGTTTTCCTTTTGGGTATTCCTTTGTTATTGTTAAGTTACGCTTCAGTCCCATATTGATCAGGTCCTGGAAGCTATATGTGACTCTGGCTTTACAGTAATCCACAAGTAGCGCCAAAATAATAAAAAAGAAAAAGCACCAAGCAGAAGAGCTCAGAGTCACTGCACCTGTGCACGCAGTCATCTTGAAGCTCGCAACCAGTTAGACTCGCTCGTCTCGTTACACTGGACTGTGTTGGAAATTTTGGGGATTTTCACGTGTGAATTTAGACTAAAATTCCCTTTGCTCAAACTAGCAAAATGTGACAAAGCAGTTATATTGTTTAATTTAATCACACACAACAATACAACAAAGGCACGATAAAACAACAAACACAAAATAGAAGTTCAAAGACCTTGCTAAGCAATAAATATTCACCAACGTTGAACAAATCTTCATAAACAGGCCAATGGTCTTTCCAGCAAATATTCCAAGTGAACGAATGTTCCAGAAATGTCCAAAGATGAAAGTCAGAAGGCGTCCATTTACTTATCCCAAGCAGCGGTGCGGTGGTAAGAAGTCTTTCTTGTCCCTGTATAGGCACTCCTTGCAACATTCCAGAATTCTGCATCACAAAGAACTGTATCATAATAATTTAAAAGTAGGAAAGGAAACCGCATCACAAAAGACCCACATCATAATAACATAAAAGCATGAAAGGAAAATTAAGAAAATCTTCATCTTCTTCTTTTCCTTTTGACTTGTCCTGTTCGGGGCCACCGCAGTGTGTCATCTTTTTCCATCGAAGCCTTTCTGGTGCAACTTCCTCTCTAACACCCATGTCCTCATGTCTTCCCTCATAATATCCTTCAACCTTTTCTTTGGTCTCCCTCTCGCTCTTTTGCCTGGCAGCTCCATCCTGAGAACCCTTCTACCAATGTATTTACTCTCTCGCCTCTGGACATGTCCAAACCATCGAAGTTTGCGAACCTTGTCTCCAAAACATCCAACTTTGGTTGTTACTCTAATTAGCTCATTTCTAATCATATCCAACCTGCTCACTCCGAACGAGAACCTCAATATCTTCATTTCTCCCACCTCCAGTTCTGCTTCCTGTTGTCTCTTCAGTGCCAACATCTCTAATCCGCACATCATGGCCGACGTCACCACTTTTTTCACCAAGCTGCTTGGCAATTTCTCCATACCCTTTTCCAGCCATGTGGAGTTTTGTCTCTGGTGTCTTTGGACAGCTCTTTGGTCTTGGCCATTTTACAAGTTGGAGTCTTACTGATTATATGAGGTGGGCAGGTGTCTTTCTGCAGCTAACAACCTCATATAGGTTCATCTGATTCAGGATAATACATGGAGTGGAGGTGGACTTTTAAAGGCGGACTAACAGGTTTTTGAGGGTCACAATTCTAGCTGATAGACAGGTGTTCAAATTAGACCTGGTGGTTGAACCCCAAAATAAAGGAAGTCATACAAGGAAAGAGTTTAGTGAAGAAGAAGTGGGACAGTGAGAGGACTGAGGAGAGGTGAAAGGAATACATTGAAATGCAACGTAGGGCAAAGATAGAGGTGGCTAAGGCTAAACAAGAGGCAAATGATGAAATTGATACAAAGTGTGACATCGGCCAATGACAGCATGTGTGGGTTTATCTCGTGAGCTGCGCATCATCGAAGCCCAAGACAGCAACTTCTGTTCCACCCGTTCCCTTGTCAGAATCAGAATCAGCTTTAGGGTTAGGGTTAGCCTAACCCTAAACCTTGGCCAAGTGTGTAAAAACACAAAGAATTTTTCACTGGCAGTCAGTGCTGCCCTGGTACGACATTCAAAACAAAGAACAAGAACAAAGAACCAGAGACATTTCTGTTTATAGAACTATTCCTAATAAGTGTCACAGATGTGCAAGTTATAAAGTCTTCTTCATTTGGAAGAGCTAAGAGATAAAACTATGTCAATGTCCAACACCTCAAGCTGCAAGGAAGGATTGACACCCTCGAGGACGAGGCTTTTCGACAAGCAAAGGTTAGTTTTAAAAATTTCAAAAGAGTTCCGCCCTCAGAAGTGTGCCTTTGTTTGGCGAAAACGATGTTGCTTGTTGTTATGTGGAGGAAGAATTTGCACAAGACATTGACGTTGTGATACAAGTTGTTGAGTTTAGCAATTGTTTTGAAGAGTATATCCTTGTACAAGGGAATTTTGAAGCAGAAGGAAAAACAAAGACAGAATGTTTTTCCTCAAAGATAAAAACCTCAGTTACACCGTCTGCACTGTTGGATTCATTTGATTAATTGTACATTAAGTTATCTCATATTTGCTATCTTGTTTTGCTTTTAATGCTTGATGCTATACGTGCTTAAACATTGTGATGCAATGAAGAGAAGCACAATGATGGGATGGAGATGACATCACAACGATGAGACAGAGAGGACATCACAACGGTAAGATGGAGGTGACATCACAGGGGGAACATTCTGTGCTCGAGGCTCGACAGGAATAGGTAGCCTCCCTCTGCCTGCAGGTAGCGGGACAAGTTCTCTGTGCCAATGCACCAAACAGCATTACTTAGTACCCACCCTTTTTTGAGTCCTTAGAGCAGGAGTGCTCAATGTGTCAATCGATCGCAAGGCAGTTTTGGTTGACCATGTGACGGCGTGCCCAAAAAAAAAAGACGTCAGCCAATGTTCCCTCCAAACTGCGCAGGTGCCCAATTGTGCACTGCTGATGTCGTCTCTGTGTACAGATATTCTGCGTTGCGCGCAGAAAAAAAATAAATCCAACGCAAATTGAAAGTATAACACACAGCTATTCAATTTGTGGCATTTTGCAATGTAATTCAATGAGTGAGGGACGACTGGTTGCTACATTCTATGGCACAATTCACATATGTACTGTAAAAAATAAAAAGGACGGGTCAGTCTGTTCTTTCAGGTGATGTTTAATGAACATTTCGGCTGCACACGGAACTTACTCAAACAACGACCACCCGCTCAGCCACTCACTCTCCTGCCTAGTTTACCTTACACCACCCCCCTCTGCTCTTAAAGGGGTACACTCATAATTACAAATGTTACAGTACTTATGCAGCCCATCAGTGTGATTTGTAATTACAGCGTTAATTAGTTAGCAACACAGTCTGGGCAATATAGCGCAAAGATGAGCTAGACATGCTGGTTATGTTCACGCTCGATAATAATGGCAAAAGTAAAAAAAGAAAAGCTATTGCTTTAAGATGCCATGAAGGTAGAAGAATGTTGAAGAAAAAGTGGTGAAACTGGATTTTATCTTTTTCGACAGAAAGATCTGGCCTGGAGCCAAAGTAGAAAGTGCAGGATAGATGGTATATAAATGTTAGCCTAATCAAGTATGAAAGCACAGACAATACAGTGCACAAAAAGCTAATTCTGTATTTTTGGCAACATAAGATTAACCTTAAAACTCTTTGGGAGCATCATTCAGCTTTCAACAGTCATTACTAAAGATATTCTGCAAGCAATAATTCAGTTTTACACCAAGAAAAACAAACAGGGATAGTCCCTCCTTCCCCGTCGGTATATTGCGAGAGAGTGGCTGTGAGAAAAGTAGATCTTGGGATAAAAAAGTCCTTGCACCCCTGCCTTAGAGGGAGTGTTGGAGAGCTTCCCTCTGTGGATTACATCATTCTGCTGGGGGACTTCTATGTCACATGGGCAATGACAGTGAGACTTGGAAGGGTGTGATTGGGAAGAAAGCCCCCTCCCCCTACCCGATCAGAACCTGAGTGGTGTTCTGTTACTGGACTTATGTGCTCATCATGGATTGTCCATAACGAACACCATGTTTAGGCATAAGGGTCCACATGTGCACTTGGCATCAGGACGCCCTAGGTCACAGTTCGATGATCAACTTTTTGGTCTTGTCATCCAACTTGTGACTGCATGTCTTGGACATCATGTGAAGAGAGGGGCGGAGCTATCAACTCATCACCACCTGGGGGTGAATTGGCTCCGATGGTGGGGGAAGATTCCAGTCCAACGCAGCAGGCCCAATCATATTGTGGGGGTCTGCTGGGAATAACTGTCAGATTCCCCTGTCAGAAGGAATTTCAACTCCCACCTCCAAAAGAATTTTGCCCATGGGCCCGGAGGAAAGCGAGGGACATTGAGTCTGAGTGGACGATGTTTCGCGTCTCCATTGCTAAGACAGCCGACCAGAGTTGTGGCCTTAAGGTGATCAGTGCCTGTCTTGGTGGCAACATCTGAACATGATGGACACCAACCGTGAGAGATGCCATCAAGTTGAAGAAAGAGTCCTGTGAGGCATTTATGGCCTGTGGGGCTCTCAAGGTAGCTGATGGGTACCGGCTGACCAAGCAGGATACAGCTTCGGTGGTCAATGAGGGCAAAAAAAAACATGGGTGTAGGAGGAGTTTGGTGAGGTCAGGGAGAACGCCTTCAAGCTTCGGCTTCAAGGAAATTCTGGTTCCCCGTCTCAGGAGGGGGAAGCAGTGCACCGTCAGCACTGACCTCAGTTCACGACGTTGTGAGACAGAGAGAGAATATTTTGCAGACCTCAATTCCATTCACATGCCTTCCTATGAGGAAGCAAAGTCTCGGATCTCTGAGGAGGGGCCTTCTATCGCTGCGATTGATCTCACCGAGCAATGTGGATTTTGTCCTGGCCGTGGAACAGTGGACCAGCTCTACACCCTCGGCAAGATCTGTGTGGGTGCATGGGAGTTCACCCAACCAGTCTACATGCGTTTTGTAGACTTTGAGAAGGCTTTTGACTGTGTCC
This sequence comes from Syngnathoides biaculeatus, assembly GCF_019802595.1. Taxonomy (NCBI): domain Eukaryota; kingdom Metazoa; phylum Chordata; class Actinopteri; order Syngnathiformes; family Syngnathidae; genus Syngnathoides; species Syngnathoides biaculeatus. Next base: position 387,608 of record NC_084646.1, read on the forward strand.
TTCGGGGAGTCCTGTGGGAGGTTTTTCGGGAGTATGGGGTGGTGCGGGGAGTGTGGGATTGATTCTCACTCAGTGATGGTGTTGATATGTGTCCTGCGACTGACTGGCGACCAGTTCAGGGTGTGGTCCGCCTTTTGCCCAAAGCCAGCTGGGATTGGCTCTGGCTCCGCTGTGACCCTTATGAGGATAAGTGCCTTGGATAATGGATGGATGGATGTACAGTGAGTGGTGTGAGTGTGTGCTAAGTGAGTGATTAAGAGCCATGGCTCCTGCAGGTCAGGCCCATCAGGTGGTACAACCACTGATGAAGGGGGCTGCCACATCCAGACCCATAGCATCAACGCTAGGACTCCCACCCACATCCCTGCTGGCAACCACTACCTAGGGGAAAAAATAGGAGGATCTTAGGACACTTAGCGAAATACATTCTCAGTTAAATATGATTCCATCATGTTTTTGGATTTAGCCTGCGTATTAGACAAATGAAAAATGAAGAAAGGAAAGAGCAGTTCAGATCCCTGTAACCAACCTTGTCCACAAAGATTTTCGCCAGTTTGTTACTGATATAGTATTCCATTATACAGTGTCACGTCAATCTGGAGGTTTCAGCAACTTGTCCTTGAAGGGAGATGTCTCTCTTGTCACTCTACTGGGCCTTTTATCACACCTCCATCAACAATCTCTAACAAAGATTAGTTATCAAAATTGGGAAGAATCTTTGTGTAACGTTTACCACATTTCTCAAAGTCAAACTTTTTTTCTTTATTCTATTCCTCTTAAGGAAAAATGACTGGGTTCGACGTGACGTCATGCTTGTTCATCCGGGTACTTGACCACCGTTGTTGCAGACAAGCAGTCAGCTGTCGATCGTCATCATACCCAATTTTTTTGCGTCTACGGATATGGAAATCGTGGAGACAGAGATATGGAGTTATCGAAAAAAACAGGAAAAAAAATGACTTGCAAATATACGAAGTGCAGATCTGAACAAAGCACGAGTACACAAGGCAAATGGTTATTTGAAAGTCTGTTCTGATTATTTTGTAAGCGGTAAACGTGTATTTCTAGTGTCCGGATATTCTACTTCAGGGAAGTCTTTTAGATCCTTTGAAAGTATGTCGTTGTAGAGCGTATACGGATCGATATCTTCACAGAGTTTGATATTCTGTACATATCTAGCTTTGGTGATATCATCGAGTGAATTAAAGTAGGCAGAAAACATTCGGTGCTCACCGCCATAGTGATGTCGTATGCAACGCCTAGCTTGTCTGTAGAAATGGCGGCAATTATCACGATTGCAACACAAAAATAGTTAATATTAATTCACGAGAAAAACAATACATTCCAAAATATGCTTGTGTTCTAAGACACACTTTGATCAGTCTTATTATTTTTACACACAAAACATTGGTCCAACGATGGTGGGTTTTCATTCTTGAATCAACCCAAATTAAATCACATGATTAAACGAGCTGTTACTGGTTCTATATCTTTGCAAATAAGCATTAAGGAAAGCAATAACTGTACGTCGATCAACACTTCTCTATATATCTATCTTACAGTTGCAATTGTATATTCGACGATTCAATTTAGAATTTGTCTTATCACTTTGGGGAACTGAGAAATGTTATCGTAAACACATTTTTGAACCAATTATAATAATATCTGAACATGTATCCGATTAATAATCAACCCTTTTTACTTCCATCCATCCATCCATTATTTGATGACACTTGTACTTTTGAGAGTTGCGAGAGTGCTGGAGCCAATTGCATCTGTCAACAAGCAGGAGGCAGGGTACAGTGGTTGCCAACCATTCGTGGGGCACATGGAGACAGGCAACACTCACACACACAATCGCACTTAAGGGCAATTTGGAGTCTCCAATTAACGCATGAGTATGGGATGTGGGAGGAAACCAGATTGCCCAAAGAAAACCCACACAGCATGGGAAGAATATGCAAACTCCACACAGGGGTTGGGGGAGAATTGAACCCTCAGAACTGTGAGGCCAACGGTCTACTGCTGCGCCACCGTGCCACCACCATTTTTCTTATGTCATCAATTATTGCATTATACAATTATTTGCCCCAGGTGAGGGCCTACTTGACAGGGGATAATTTTTTTTTATCACAAAAGGTCTCAGCACCACCTTTTCATTTTGAACGTCTTTTTATATTCCTTGTCCATCTTAATCCTGTTCTGGCTGACAACATACAGGTTCTGGTACTGTTATCTGAAGAACCATTGCCAGGTGATAGCCCCAACAGTCTGGTAAAAGGGGTGGGCCATAAACACGTGGCCGTAATTTTATTGGCTCAGTATAGACAGTCTTCCTCTTCTTCTTCTTGTCCTGTTTGGTTTCGCCAAAGCCTCTTTTTCCATCTTGCCTATCTCCTGCATCTTCCTCTCGAACCCCAACTTCCCTCATGTCTTCCCTACAACATCCATCAATCTTCTCTTTGGTCTTCCTCTCACTCTTTTTCCTGGCAGCGCCATCCTCAGCACACTTCTCGCAATGTACTCACTCTCTAGCCTCTGGAAATGTCCAAACCATCGAAGTCTGTTCTCTCGAGCCTGGTCCCCTACACATCCAACTTTGGCTGTCCCTCTAATGAGCTAATTTATAATCCTATCCATCCTACTCACTCCTAGCGAGAACCTCAACATCTTCATTTCTGCCACCTCCAGTTCTGCTTCCTGTTGTTTCTTCAGTGCCACCGTCTCTAATCCGTACATCATGGCTGGCCTCACCACTGTTTTATAAACTTTGCCCTTCATCCTAGCACAGACTCTTCTGTCACGTAACACACCAGACACCTTCCACGAGCTGTTCCAACCTGCTTGGACCCGTTTCTTCACTTCCTTACCACACTCACCATTGCTCTGGATTGTTGACCCTAAATATCTGATGTCGTCCACCCTCAGTATCTCTTCTCCCTGGAGTCTCATCCTCAGCCCTCCATCCCTCTCTTTGACACACATATATTTTGTTTTACTTCGGCTAGGCTTCATTCCTCCTCTTTGCAATTGTTCCTCCACTTGCACCCTGTTCACTGCATATCACGATATCATCTGTGAACGCATGGCCCAAGGTGTCAGATTCCACTTATCCGCAGGACTAATCGGGAGAAATGTCCTGACCGAGGGTTAAGCTACCCCTTTACCCCTCCCGACTCTAACGCCATGCGTGCAGGAGGACGGGGGCTTCTTAAGTCGGTGTCGAGATGAATTCGCCTCGGTGTACTAACTGCCTTTACCCAATCCGGTCTGCCCTCACTTATCAACCCTTTTCTAGTAACCTTTCAGAGTAACAAGGTGACAAAGTGATCGCTCCTCTTTTACAGCAGCTTCATCCCTTATGAATTGATTGCACTTGTCATTGACCTGGTAAATTTAACAATCCTTGTTAGGATCGTACGGTTTGTTTTATCTTAAGACGGAGATTATCAATGAGTGACTGATTAAAATAGAATTTTACGACCAAATGATGCTAATGTCGTTGACGCTCGATCTTTAATGAGGTAGAATGGTAATAATTAGACAACTCAATGTAAGAATGACAAAGATAGATGAAGATGGAAATTTTAAGAATTTAATAAAATGATGAAAATTGTTCAGATAACATTCATTATACAGTTCTCCCCGCCAGACGTGAGGTAAGGTTGCGATGTTAAGACAAAATTCAATGTTAATTGAACATAAATCAATAAAAGTAAAAATGGTTAAAATGATAAAAATTGTTCAGATAACATTCGTTATACAGTTATCCCCGCCAGACGCGAGGTAAGGTTGCGATGTTAAGGCAAAATTCAATGTTAATTGAACATAAATCAATAAAAGTAAAAATGGTTAAAATGATAAAACTGATGGTAAGAAGGATAAGATAAATGATAAAAATAGCAAAAAGCAATATAATTGAAGTGACATTCAAAGCGTCTAAAAGCATCAGAATTTAGGGAAAATAGACATTTTTGAGTGAGCCTGTTAGGGGTGATCAAGTCCTATATAGCTTGAAGCCTAATTTAGTAATAAGGGTTTTCAGGATTAAGGATAAATTGTCAAGCCAATTTGTTCTTCATAGGTAACAACGTAATATCCCTGGCATTATCCTGCCATTACCTTATTATAGTAGTTTTACTTGCGCCCAATCTCAAAAAGAGTTGTCAATTTAAGCACTACAAGTTGCCAATTCCTTCTCCCCGCCAGCTTGCCACACGACTACTACACCTATAGAAAGACCTTGTCTCTTTGTCAGCGAAACCTGAACAAAAAGCCCCGAACTTCCGCATCCAAGGTTTTTATAGCTTTTTGGTGGAACATTCTGGAAAATGTTGGCTGAATCTACGCCTAGTGTGAAGGGCCTCCCCCGGTTCATCCCATCGGGCCCCATTTGCCATTCCTGGCTTGACTTGTCACACCCCTCTTTAGCTACACTCATTTTTGTCATTCTCCCTTTAATTATTAAATGCATTTTTTAAAATATAACCACAACTCGTGTTCGGTTTCACCCTAGTTTTGAACAATAGCATAAATGTATCAACATTCTTGTGAATACAATTCTCTCATGCGTTCTCAGGTTTGTTTTAGTTGGTTGCTCACCATGTGTTGCCTTGTATTAAGGAGAGGATGACCGCGGCCATGTATTGTGATATTTTGGGGAACAACCTCTTTCTCTCAGTCCGAGCATTGAAGATGGGTCGTGGCTGGGTCTTTCAACATGACAATGACCCAAAGCACTCAGCCAGGAAAACCAACCAGTGGCACTGTAAGAGCAATATCAAGGTTCTGGCATGGCCTAGCCAGTCTCCAGACCTAAACCGAATAGAAAATCTTTGGAGGGAGCTGAAACTCCGTGTTTCTCAGCAACAGCCCAGAATCCCATCTGATCTAGAGAAGATCTGTGTGGAGGAGTGGGCCAAAATCTCTCCTGCAGTGTATGCAAACCTGGTGAACAACTACAGAAACGTTTGACCTCTGTAATTGCAAACAAAGGCTACTGTACCAAATATTAACATTGTTTTTTTCACTGTATGCACATTTTCATTAAAATAACAGGCAAACTCATCACATATATAAGCTGCTGTGGTTGAGCTATCTGAGGGGGTGGGGGGTTGTATTTGTCAACCACACACAGCAAACTGAGTGTGAGTATTTTTAAAGTTCTTACTGATGATTTCAGAAAAGTGTTGTAGCCCCGACTAACTCTTGATTAAAATTACAAACGGTCTGTAGAAGTCATAGTCAATTTGGAGTTTCGGTTTTCTCCACTTATGTTCTGCTTTCCAAAACTTTGATTTTTAGGTCCTGAGTATCATTGTGTTCCTCCACGCTGTTTTAGGTCACCTCAAAATGGTCTTGGATAGGCTCCATCACTCCAATGACCCTCGTGAGGATAAGAAGCTAAGAAAATGGATGGATGCATGGATCTGTAAGCAGAAGAATCTTACATTGCCCTCCACAATGCCCGTGTAGGCAGGTCATTACTGATGATGTAGATACGGTGTCAAATCAAAACTAATATTATCGCACTACAGCAAACAGAATAGCACAACTAGCAAATAAAACAAAAGAATGACTCGAGAAGTAAATGACACAATATGAACTTTAAATGCTATTTACATCCTCCTGTCATGCTTTGTGGCACTTAGGACAACCATAGTGTCGAAAAGCATTTGAACCCCAGCCCTCAGAACTGTGAGGCAGACGCTCTAATCAATCAATTCTTTAAAAACGAACCCTTATCGTTTCTTTAAAGTTTGTGACAGTCAGATTTAAACATTAGAGGAAGAGACTGAAACAGGGAATCTGGCAGAAATGTAAAAAAAGACTTTCTGCTCAGCTTAAGTTTCTGCAGTTTTAGGATATTGCTGCTTGTGCTCCCCGCCATCAACATCTTCAGAATCAAGGAACCATTTGTTAGAGGGATCTGTATGTATGGAAAGCTAAGTTCCCCTAACAGCACAGAAAAATCCATTGCATATAGCACTGACTTTGCTCACACACCTTGAGTCCCGTGAGCTGCAAACTCTGAGGTTACGTCCCATCCCATACTTGTGGCGATTGCGAATGCTGAGCTGACTAAGAGATCTTAGCAAATAGTTCCAAATGATGCTTATGATTAATTATTAAATAATGTATTTAAAATATTAATTATTAATTCTTAATTATGCTTATCTTATTCCTCTGTGAGTAGAGTCTGCAAGAGCTCTGCACCCATCGTCTGTTCCTGGGCACCGTGCACAGTCCCACATGCAGAAGTCAGTTAAACGCATTTTTAAAATGTCACGGGCAACGAGTGCCGATGACTATTGGCTGACTTTCAGACTTATGTTCACGGACATTTAAGACACAGAAGGAGTCCTAATGTGTGCATAGCAAGTAAGTAAATCCAATTCAAAATCATTTTTATTTTGCCAAGTTTGTCAAAAACACACAAGGACTTTGTCTCTGGTAATTGGAGCCGCTCCAGGATGACAGAGTTGAGAGAGAACACATTTGAGACATTGCGAGAACAGTCACTTGGCAACAAAAGTCTACCATCTATCTACCAATGACTGGACACATTTTTTTCCATGACACTTTGTATATTTGTAGAATTTCTGACAAGATTGTAATTATATTACTAAAACAATAAGTTGATCAATTAATAAAATAATAAAGTATAATTGTAAGTTAGATGTTGAAGCAGTCAATTGCAAGAGTCAAGAAGCTGTTTGAATGTCTGCTATTTGGAGTTTGCGTTGTTCGATAGCTCCTACCTGAGAGAAGGAGCTGGAAGAGCTGGTGACCGGGATGTAAAGGTTCAGAGAAGATTCTCTTGTCTTAGAACTGGCAGCAAGCCACCTTATTATTATTATTACAACAACGTGGCTTCTTTGCAAGACTGTGAGTCTATCTTGAGACTATCTTGCCAGGAGCTCCAACACTTATTGAGTGTTGTTAAAAGAATAAGCAACGTAACGCAGTGGTAAACAGGCACTGCCCCAGCTTTTTTTTGGGACATGTTGCAATCGTCAAATTCGAAATGTGTCCAAAAAACTAAGGTTATCCATTTGAACATTAAAATGTTTGATTTTTGTCATGGATTCAATTGAATGTAGGTTGAAAAAGGAACACCCATAATTTCTTGTGTATAATGTGCAGCCATGGATAATACGCACTCCAAAAAGTTGACCTCAGAATTCTGGAAAACCTTTCTACCCATGTCTTCTACCCACATGATCAAAACGTGAAGTATTATCTTCCATCCGTTTTCTGTGCCGCTTATCCTCAAAAGGGTCACGCAACTGCTAGAACCTATCCAAGCTATTCTCGGGCAGGAAGTGGACTACACCCTGAACTATTTTCCAGTGAATCGCAGAGCACATCAAGAAACAACATTCGCACTCACAATCACATGTAGGGGCAATTTAGCGTCTCCAGTTAATGCATGATTTTCGAATATGGGAGGAAAACGGACTGCCCATAGAAAACCCAAGCAGGCACGGGGAGAACATACAAACTCCACACAGGCGGGCACGGGATTGAACCCCGCACCTCAGAAATGTGAGGCAAATGCTTTACCAGTTTAACTCTGTTGTTCCATTGTGCCATGAAATATCAACTGTATTTTCATCCATCCATTTTCTTAGCCACTTAACCTCACAAGGGTCGCGGGGAATGCTGGAGCCTATCCCAGCTGTCAACGGGCAGGAGGCAGGGTACACGCTGAACTGGTTGCCAGCCAGTCGCAGGGCACATTGAGACAAACAGCTGGACTCACAATCACACCTAGTGGCAATTTAAAGTGCCCAATTAATGTTGCATGTTTTTGTGATGTGGGAGGAAACCCGAGTGACCAGAGAAAACCCACGCAGGCACGGGGAGAACATACAAACTCCACACAGGCAGGTCCGGGATTGAACCCGGCACCTCAGAACTGTGAGGCCAATGCTTTACCAGCTGAACCAACGCGCCGCCTCAACTGTAGTTTGTATGTTTAAATAATTATTCTGAAGTTAACCACTTTATTAGAACATGTGATACTTTCTTTTTATTTACTTGTTCTTACATTGAAATTCAAAGCCCTTTTATTTCGGAAATGAGAAAACATAATGTTGTGCTTTTGTGTTTAATTATCTTACCTTACAGAATTTGTAAGACGGGTAAAACTGAGTGAAAATGGAAATGGAAAAGTAAACATGAAGTGTCAGGCAAACACCATTTTATTTTAACAGGATTCAGTTTAAACTGTCGAGCATTTCAAAAAAGCGTTATTATCAAACAAAACATAATCATAAAGAAACTAATGATGGTTATTGTTGTCATCAGTCATACTTGAAAAAAATACATCTCCCAAATCCTGCAAGGTATGCAAACATGTGCATAACTGTACATATATCGGTCATACGTAACCCTGTCATATTGAAATGAAAGTGTAGATTACACATTTTTCTTCACTTCTAGGTGGCGGTGGCATATTAGAATGAAAGTGTGTAGGCTTTTCATAACTTCTACATGGTAAGAAATTTGCATTTAAGAAATGTGAATAGTTTTCCATTGTCCCGTGAAACGACTGTATGTAAAATGCGCTCTATTGACTGTTGGGGGGAAAAATGCACATTATACATTAAAAATTATATACTATATATAGTATAAATCATTGTATTCTGGTTGTGCTTTTGTTTTTTTGAATTGAGGTTTCTATTCAAATGATTCTTCATAAAAAGGCGCTCATGAGGTGACTCACTGTGGCAGCAGCCAACTCACACAATGCTTACAACACATTCATTTGTGGAGTGTACCAAAAACCCAAGTGCATGCTGTTGACTTATGTTGTTTGAGAGCGATGATGCCAAACATTACTTTGATCATCCTAAAACCAGTTGGAGAATTCAGATGAAAACTCACTGGATTTATTTGAATAGTTTTTTTTTTTCCATTAAGGGTTATGAACATATTGTTGCAGTTTTTTTTCATTTTTTTACATAACAAAATCCAGGATTTTGAGATGACTTTGTAATTGTCCTGTGTTTCTGTGTATTTATATTTCAACAAAGTGTACAGATGCACTAAAGAAACAATAGAATCCTTGAAATCATCTTTTTGAGGCTATAATGTTTTTGATTATGCTGTTTTCCTCCTTCCTTCTCCTTCTTGGTCTTATAGGTCCTCTTACAAAGAAACACTCTGATGATTTAAGTGATAGTGACCGCGCAGCAGATGAAGGTATTTTCCATTTACTGACAAAAATGATTGAGTTGCATGAATAAGAAAATGAAACTTCACTTTCTCTTTTTATTCTTAAGTGATTTTCCTATAATTCTTGTAATTAAAAAAAAATGTTTTCCTTTTTGTAGAATATGCTTTTTGTCTGAATGTATTTCATCATTTTTTTTTAAATGTCTACTATATTGTCTCTTGACACTGTCTAGGTTTGTGCCTCTCTTCACATTTGTTTTTTTATGTTGCATCTGACATGAAAAATTTTATAGTTAGTCAAACCACCCAACTCAGAATTTTTCCATGTCAAATTTGAGTCTTTCATTTAATATATGATTATTCAAATAATAGTTACTGGGTTGCACTTTTGCTAACACTAAGACACTTTGCGATATTCCAGTGTTTCTCAAATTGTGGGGCGCACAACCCCGGGGGGCACATGTGACTGTGACTATAGAGAAAACTGTTCAGTAGCAGAAACCATCGACGAGCTGTCTCGACTCAATACTGACTTTTTCCAAAACTATTGTGTCAGTGCTATCTGATTGGCAGCAAATAATCATTTGCTCACTTCAGTCTGGTGAGTTTCCTGAAGCGCTTAAAGTAGCTGCTGTTAATCCTCTTCTAAAAAACAGCGCACTGGACTGTTCCTTGTTAGCAAGCTATAACCTACTGTATCTCAAATCTACCCTTCATAGTCAAGATTGTTTTTTTAATTTAATTTTTAATGAACACAGCAATTTCTTGAATTTAAATCGACTTTTGACAAATTTCAATCAGGTTTCTGAACTCATCTGCTCTTATCAAAGTGCTAAATTATATAAGGTTGAATACTGACTCAGGAAAGGTGTCGATTATGGTGTTGTTAGATCCAAGTGCGACTTTTGATATGGTAGTTCATAATATACTGCTGAACAGGTTGGAAACGTGGGTAGTACTGAATGTCACGGTCCTTAAATGTTTTCTGTCCTACCTAGAGGAAAGGGGTACTTTGTAACAATTGGAAGTGCTCTATCTCAACAAATGGCACTGACCTATGGGATCCCTGAAGGGTCAGTCTAAAGCAGATAAATAACTGGATGAGTCAACATGTTCTCCCATCCATCCATCTATCCATCCATCATCTTCTTAGCCACTTATCCTTACAAGGGTCGCAGGGGAGTGCTGGAGCCTATCCCAGCTGTCAGCGGGGTATGCCCTGAACTGATTGCCAACCAATAGCAGGACACATAGAAACAAACAGCCACACTCACAATCACACCTAGGAGCAATTTAGAGTGTCCAATTAAGGTTGCATGTTTTTGGGATGTGGGAGGAAAATGGAGTGCTCGGGATAAACCCACGCAGGCAGGTCTGGGACTGAACCCGGGTCCTCAGAACTGTGAAGCCAACGCTTTCCAGCTGATGCCACTAAACCTCAACAGAACTGACACAATTGTTTTTGACAATAAAGAAATGAGAATTGCTGTTAGTAAACACCTGGACTCTCTTTTTGAACAACAAATCTAGAGTGAAGGCTTGTATGTGCCAAGCTGACCAGGAAAACCTCATCCATGCTTTTACCTCAAGTAGACTCGACTACTAAAATGGTTTTTTGATTGGACTCCCCAAAAAGAGCATTAAACAGCTGCAGCTCATTCAGAATGCAGCAGCTCGTGTTCTGACCAGAACAAAGAGGTCAGAGCATATAACTGAAATTCCAAAGTCCTTACACTGCCTTCCAGTCACCTTGAGAATTGATTTTAAAGTTTAAGTCCCCAATGGTTTAACTCCTGACTACATGAAAGAAATGCTTATGGAATACAATCCCAGTAGAGCTCTGATATCGACTGACTCAGGTCAAATAGTGGAGCGCAGAGGCCAGAGCAAACATGGTGAAACTGCATTTAGCTATCACGCTTCACAGAAATGGAATAAGTTGCCAACAGAGGTGACATCAGCCACAAATGTGAATGTTTTAAATCCAGGTGAAAAACTCTTCCTTTTTCTCAAGCTTTTTGGAGTATTTCCAATTTTAATGACAATTCTTCCACTTTTTCCACCGTTTTAATTGTACTTTGTTTATTTTTATTTTTCATATATACTGCATTTTGAGGCAGCACGGTGGCTCTGCTGTCAACTGATCAACACCTTGTGGTGAGTTAGTTCCTTTGGTGGGGGAAGATGCCAGTCCCATCTGGCAGGCCCAAAGGTGTCAAAAGGGTCTGCTGGGAATGGCTGGGAGAATGCCCCGTCAGAAATGTTTCAATTTCCAATCTGCTCATGTTCCGTGGGAGATGGAGACATTGAGTCCGAGTGGACTATGTTTGTGGCTCAATTGCTGAGGCGGCCGACTGGAGTTGTGGCCGTAAGGTGTTTGGTGCCTGTTGGGATGGCAGTCCCTGAACCTATGGCTGGATACCAATGGTGAGGGATGTCATCAAGCTGACAAAGGAGTCCTATCAGGCATTTTTGGCTTATTGGACTTGTGGGGCAGCTAATGCAGCTTTGGTGGTCAATGAAGCAAAAACTTGGGCCTGAGAGGAGTGGGGTGAGACCACGGAGAAAGACTTCTGGACGGATTTGAGGAAATTCTGGTCCACCATCTGGTGTCTCAGGAGGGGAAAGCAGTGCATCATCAACACATCTTCCCACGGGGAAGCATAGTTTGGGTTCTCTGAGGTGGGTTCTCCTAACTCTAGGGTTGAGGTCACCGAGGTGGTTGAAAAGCTATTCCTGGCAATGCCCTGGGAGTGGATGTCCATAATTCCTAAAGGCTCTGGATTTTCTGGGGCAGTTCTGGTTGGCACGCCTCTGAAACATCACATGGACAGCAAGCACAGTGCCTCTGGATTGGCAGACTGGGGTGGTTCTACCCTTTTTAAAAAAAGGGGACTGGAGGGTGTCCTCAAACTACAGGGGGATCACGCTCCTCAGCCTTTCTGGTAAAGTCTCTCCAAGGGTGCTGAAGAGGAGGCTCCTTCAGGAAGTCGAATCTTAGATTCAGGAGGAATAGTGTAGTTTTTGCCCTGGCCGTGGAACAGTGAACCAAATTTACACACTTGGTAGGGTCTTCAAGGGTGCATGGGAGTTCACCCAACCAGTTTATATGGATTTTGTGGACTTAGAGAAGAAAGGACCTTTCCGACTGGCGATCTTCAGCTCCCCCCTTAGCAACAGTTGCCCACAATCTTCCAAAATGGCGAGTGAACAATATATGTTTAAGGTGGATTCTCTATCACGTATTCCGGGTAAAGTTGCGGTATGTTTTTTTGCCTAATGCGCCAGACTTGTCCAAGAGGGTTCTTCAGAGAGGTCTCAACTATTTCACGGAAGGATATGTTCATGGAATTAAGATTTTGGACGGAGCAGGACGCAATGTGAGAGTTACAGCTAAATGTTGGCGATCGATGCTTAAAAGGTTTGCGCCTCACAAACTTCATATAGAACTCCAATAGGATAAAATAGTGGAATCATACATGTAAAGTAGGGTGAGTACTTTTCTTGGTAAGATCACGAGTAACATCATTGTAGTCTTTATAAGTAAGTGGGTGTATTCATTTGACTTGGCTCATAATGGAAAGTCTGAAAAGTCCAATGTGAGACAAAAAAGCAAATGGACATTTCTCTCGCATGACATCGCGCATTTACGGATCACAAACCCGACTCGTTGACATAAAACTTTACACACGTCATTCAGGAAGTCAGTGTTGCACTAACAAAGTGAAAGTTCTCTTGCAATAAAGCACTGATAATAATGAAATCAAACTCAGAGAAGATATTTCTCCCTCACTTACCTTCGAACACACAGCCCTGTGTTTGTTGATATTTTTCACACTGAGTTGTACGTGAGGTCTTCCACAAGCTTTAATCCATCGGAGACACTTCGCCAACTGTGTTTTAGGCTTTGGAAAATTAATCAACCGAGCCCCTTGTAACCTAGCAGGATATCTTTTGTCAGAATTGCATGTTCCCCAAGCGCATCTGAGGACCATTTACCTCCTAACATTAACTTTTCAAAACGCACCCTACCGACAAACAGTGTTGTTTGTGGGACATGGTTGCGGGAGGGGCGGGACAAGCCAGGGGTAAAGACAATCCGGCTATCTGATTAGCTGTTATTGTATGAGTGATTGACATGTCGGAAAGGTCCATTATCTACATTCAACCGTGTCCCTCGGGGTGTCCTGTGGGGGTATGGAGTATCAAAGATGCTGATACAGGCTGTTTGGTCCTTGTATGACCAGTGTCAGAGGCACAGAGGGGGTCCGGTTTGATGGCCACATTTTTATCGTTCTGCTTTTTGCAGATGATGTGGTTCTGTTGTCTTTATGATGATGTGATTGCTGACTCTCACTGGAGTGGATTGAAGATGTGGCAACATGGCAACAAGATGGCAGCCAACCAGTGCAGGTGCCTTTGTTATGTGCCCCCTGGTATTGTTTACGTCTCGGGCCTCAATACAGAAGAGATGACTTGCTAACCATCAGAGAGTTTTCTCTGGACTTTTTCTTCAACAACTCGTCAATTCGCTGAAACTTTTCCTGGAGTTACTGATATGCACTCTCTACGAAGCATTGCGTTCAAGACGGTGCAGAGGCTCCCAATTCCTGCACAAATTCAACTCAGCTGGAGGGGACACAGACTGACGTGTCCGTCAATTCATCTCACGGATCTATGATCCCTAATCAACGAAATAGATGAACTTCAATGTCAGATCAAGACCTGCAAAGACTTTGGAAGTTCTGCCACCCTGTGCTTCATGGAGTCTTGGCTTTGTGGACACCTTTCAGATGGAGTTGTTATGCTAGCTGTCATTCATCTAGCACAGAAATTGGAAGATGGTGGAATATGCTCCTATATCAATGCAAAATGGTGCATGGACGCTTCAGAGCTCAGCAAATGCTGCAGCCTACTTTTGGAGTCGTTGTTCTTGAACTGTAAGCTGGACTGTAACCTACTGTGGGTCAGAGACAAAGAAGAGGAGAAAAGTGGATTTGTCGGCAGAAGAAGAAGAGGAATGCACAGAGCCTAGAACCGAGTGGAGGGAGTTTGAATTTTGGGACTATGACAGGAAAAGCTCAGGAGTTGATTGACATGATGATTAGGAGAAAGGTTGATATATTGTGAATCCCAGAGAGCTTGTGGAAAATTAGTCAGGCTACAAGTTTAGGGGCAGGTTTAAATTATTTTACCATGGAGTAGATGGGAAGAGATATGTCGTAAGGGTTATTTCAAAGGAAGAGCTGGTTAAAAACGTCTTGGAGGTGAAAAGAGTATCAGATTAAGTGATGAGGCTGAAAATTGAAATTCTGGGTGTTATGTATAATGTGATTAGTGCCTATATCCCACAGGTAGGATGTGATTGAGAGTTGAAAGAGAAATTCTGGAAGGAACTCGATGAAGTAGTTCTGAGCATCCCAGACACAGAGTCGTGATTGGTGTAGATTGTAATGGACATGTTGGTGAAGGAAACAGGGGCGTTGAAGAAATGATGGGTAAGTATGGCATCCAAAAAAGGAACTTTGAGGGACATATGGTGGTGGACTTTGCAAAAAGGATGGAAATGGCAGCGATGAACATATAGTGACCTACAAAAGCGGAGGTAGAAGCACACAGGTTATATGCAGATGATGTCATCTAAAGGAGGTTACTGACTGTCAGGTAGTGGAGAGTGAAGCTCGACACTATAGGATGGCGGTGTATAGGATGACTCTGGTGGTGGAGAGAAAGATTATGAAGACAAAGGTGGAGCAGAGAACCATTTGGAGGAAGCTGAGAAAGGAAGAATGTCGTGTGGCCTTTTGGAAAGAGGTGAGACAGGCTCTCGATGGACTGGAGGAGCTTCCGGAAGACTGAACTAATACAGCCAAGGTGATCAGAGGGACAGGAAGGACAGTACTTGGTGTGTCTTCTGGTAAGACAAGGGGAGAAGGAGACTTGGTAGTGGAACCTCAAAATACAGGAAGTCAAGTCATACAAGGAACGAGGTTAGTGAAAAAAAGTGGAACACTGAGAGGACTAAGGAGAGGTAGAGTTGCCAAAGCTTAAACAAGAGGCATATGACGACCTGTACACCAGGTTGGACACAAAAGGAGAAAAGGATCACAACAAGTTGACCACACAGAGGGATAGAGATAGGAAGGATGTGCAGCAAGTCAGGGTGATTAAGGATTGAGATGGAAATGTGTTGACTGGTGCAAGTCGTGTGCTAAATAGATAGAAAGAAGAGTTCCAGAAGTTGATGAATGAATAAATGAGAGAGAATGAAGAGTAGAAGAGGCAAGTGGCAATGATTAGTATGGGGGAAGTTAGAAAGGCACTAAAGAGGATGATAAATGGAAAGGTGGTTGGTCCTGATGAACCTGTGGAGGTATGGAAGCAATTTGGAGAGGTGGCTGTGGAGTTTTGACCAACTTATTTCACAGAATACTAGCAGGCGAGAAGATGCCTGAAAAATAGAGAAAAAGTCTATGAGTTCCTATTTTTAAGAACAAAGCCATTTTTGCAGAGCTGTGGGAACTATAGAGGAATAAAGTTGATGAGCCACACAATGAAGTTATGGAAAAGAGTAGTGGAGGCTAGACGCAGGACAGAAGTTACTGCAAGTCACAGTATGGTTTCATGACTAGAAAGAGTCCCACAGATGCATTATTTCTCTTGAGGATTCATTCATAATAAAGGAAAAGTCAGAAAGAGCTTTGTGGATTTAGAGAGAACCTTTGACAGAGTACCGAGAGAGGAATTGCGGTACTGCATACGTATGTCTGGTGTGGCAGACAAATATGCTAGAATAGTACAGGAGATGTATGAGGGCAGCAGAACAATGGTGGGCTATACCGTAGGTGTGACAGAATAATTTAAAGTGGAGGTGAGACTACATCAAGGTTCAGCTCTGTGCCCCTATCTGTTTGCAGAGGTCATGGATAGTCTGACAGATGATGTTAGACTGGAATCCCCCTTGGAAAATTATGTTCTCAGATGACTGATGATGCAGTGAATGCAGGAACCAGGTGGAAGAAAAAATAAAAATGCACTGGAAAGGAGAGGAGAGAAAAGAAAGATTAGCTGAAGTAAAACGGAATATACATGTATGAATGAGAGGCGTGAAAGGGGAAAGTTGAGGCCCCAGGAAAAAGAGATAGCGAGGGTGAATGACTTCAAATACTTGAGTGTGGTAAGGAAGTGAAGAAATGGGTCCAAGCAGGTTGGAACAGCTGGCAGAAGGTGTCCAGTTTGTATATATATATATATATATATATATATATATATATATATATATGTATGTATGTATACACACATTTCGATACGATATTTGATGTCTTATGTTACACATTTATATTTATGACGGTAATGTGTGTCCCCAACCTGAACTCTATGACCTCCTCGGTGACCGTGTATTTTCATCGTTAGCGTAGCATGTTTGTTGCTCCTGTACCAAAAATCAGAAACGACTGCCCGTGAGTTTGTTTTAACTTAAACCAAGACAAAAAAATGTCGACCACAACGGCTAGTTGAGCAGCTGCTTTTAAAAGAAATGTGGACTTTCATGCCAATGACGCCACCAACCCGAAAGTAGCGCTGCAGTCTGAAACAATGATAGCTCACCTCAATGGCTTCAGGTGGGTATTAAAACAACGTGAGCTCAAATTACTTAATACGAGCGTCATGGGCACATTAAAAAAATGAAAATAAGGGAGAGTGCACACAATTGAAATTGTCGCTTTTTTTTTTATGTGGCCATTACCCTTGTTTCTACATAGTTTGAACTCACGTTGTTTTGATAGCCACTTGACGCCATTGGAAAGCTCAGTTGGTGTGGCCCTGGTACGGCATTAGAACAACGAATAAACTAACATAAACAAAGAACAAGAGGCATTGAGTTAATAGGAACGATTCCTGAAAGGAGTCTCAGATGTGCAAGATGCAGAATATTCTTCATGTAGAACAGTTAAAGACGGTGAAAAGTCTGCGTATCGACCGTAAGTGGCGAGCCTGGAGCTTTGTTGTGGCCAACAGAACTTGGCATTAAACACTCTAAAGACTGTAGAGATGATAGTGGACTTCAGGAGGCATCCTTCACCACATCTGCCCCTGATGCTGTCCAACTCTCTTGTCAACCCTCGAGACCTTCAAGTTTTGGGAATTACAGTCCCACAGAACCTGAAGTGGGAGACAAACATCAACTCCATCCTAAAAAATCCCAGCAGGGGATATACTTCTTGCGGCTTCTAAGGAAGCACAGCCTGTCACAAGTGCTCCTGAAAAAGTTGTACAAAGCAGTCATCCAATCAGTACTGTGTACCTCCATCACAGTCTACTTTGAGGTTGCCACAAAAAAGGACAAACTCCAACTGCAACAGACAATCAAAAACGCTTAACGGATTGTTGGTAGTGCTCTACCAATTATTGAAGACTTGCACGTCACTTGAACTAGATCCAGAGCAGGTCTACAACAACACGATACCTGTTTATAGCTCTCGACGGTTGACAAAAGACAGTTGTACAGCGTCAGGGGCAGATGTGGTGAAGGATGCCTCCTGAAGTCCGCAATTATCACTCCAGTCTTCAGAGTATTCAACAGGAGGTTGCGTTGGCCACACCAAAGCTCCAGGCTCACCATTTCCATTTCCCACAAACAGGATCCTTGCATAGGTTCCCTCGTTGTCGAAATGTGCAAGGGTGACGTTCAGACCCATGTTGACGGCATCATCTGCAGACCTGTTAGCTCGATGGGCAAACTGCAGTGCGTCCAGCTGTGGACCTGTGACGCTCTTGTGGTAGTCCAGCACAAGGTGTTGAACGGACTTCATGACCGCAGATTTCAAGGCAACAGGCCTGTCATCATTAAGACCCGAGACTGCTGCTTTTTTGGGGACCACTATGATGGTTGAGTGTTTGAGCAGGTTGGTGCTTCATACATTTCTACACACCTTTTGAAGATCTTTGTGAAAAAAGGAGCACATTGGCCAGGACAGACTTTAAGGCAGGAAGGGGACACAGGGTTGCGGTCTGTCGGTTTTTGATCTTTTGTTGTATGAAGAGCTGCCCAATGTTACTTTCATGAACGGTGGAGTGGAAGGTGTTGCGGCTTGTGGTACTGCTTGGTGGGTGTGTGGTGTGAAAGTGTGTTTTTCAAATCTGCAGGAAATGCTATTGAGGTCGTCGGTTAGCCTGCTATTGTTTTATACTGGGGGCGGGGCGGCATCGGTTGTCATTAGTGAGCGATTGTAATCCGTGCCAGACTGATTTGGAGTAATGAGCGCCAATATGTTTTTTCCAGTTTAGCTGCATAGTCCCTCTTTGCAGTGTTAATTTCTTTAGTCAGTTGGTTTCTAGTGCTTTTGTAGAGGGCCCATGCAACCTCTTTAGCCTGGCGGAGTTGCCTAAGTCTGGCTCTAAACAACAGGGCGCTATTATTGAACATGTGAAAAGTTTTTGTTGGTACACACACACTCTTCACAGATATTGCCATACGTTTTAACAGTATCTGTTAATTGATATAGGCTGCTTGCAGAATTTTCCAAGACACTCGTCTGTGAAGTCGAAGAAGCTTTGAAGTTGTAATTTTGCCTCATTGGTCCACTTTTTAACGGATTTTACCAAAGTCTTTGTGCACTTTAGTTTTTGCCTGAATGTAAGTATTAAGTACAACAAGCAGTGATCGAAGGAGCCAATGGGTGCGCGGGGGATTGCACAATATGCGTTTTTGATGGATGTGTAACAATGGTCTAGAGCAGGGATGCTCAATGCATTGATCGCGAGGCTGTCTTTGTCAATCGCGGCATGGACAGATATTCTGCATTGCTCGCAAAAACAAAAAAAACAAATCCAATGCAAATTGAAAGTATAACATACAGCTATTCAGTTTGTGGCATTTTGCAATGTGATTCAATGAGTGAGGGATGACTAGTTGTTACATCCAATGGCACAATTCAAATGCGTACTGTAAAATATGAAAAGAGTAAGCCACCGGTTTCTTTAGGCACCACACAGAACTTTCTCCAACAACAACCATACACTCATAATTACAAATGTTACATTACTTACGCAGCCCATCAGTGAGCAAAGACGAGCTAGACATGCTGCTTATGTTTACTTTTGATATTAATGGAGAAAGTTAAAAAAGAAATGCTGTTTTAAGATGCAATGAATGTTTGATTATATGAATAATCGAAGAAAAAGTGGTTAAACTGGATGAGATTTTCTCTTTTCCGAGTGGGAAAGGTCCGGTCTGAAGCCAAAGTAGAAAGTGCAGGATGCCTATCTAGGATAATGAGCGGTGAATCTGTTTTTTTTTCTCAATCTCGTTTACCTGCTCAGCACGCATTAGCAGTGCTGTGTTCATGCTACCTTGGGGCAGAATGTGAACATCTGCGAGAATGAAAGAGGCAAATTCACCCGCCGAATACAATGGCATACAGTTCAAGAACAACGACTCCAAAGCGAGCTGCAGTGTGTGCTGAACTGTGAAACGTCTGTGCGCAATTTCTCATTGATATAAAAGCATATTCCACGGCCTTTCGATTTCTGTACTACCTCCGATATGCAGCCCACTCGAAATAGATGAAAGCTGGGTAGTGTCATAGCACAAAGCCAAGTCTCCGTGAAGCACAGGGGAGCAGAACGTCCCACGTCTTTCCAAGTCTTGATCAGAAGCTGAAGTTCATCCATTATGTTGGCTTGGGAGCATAGATTCGTGAGATCCTGCCCCAAACAGAGGAGTTCAAGTATCTTGAGTTTTGTTTATGAGTGAGGGAAGAATGGAGCAAGAGACAAACGGGCAGATCAGTGCAGCACCTGCAGTGATTGTATCGATCCGATTTGATAAAGAGGGAGCTAAGTCGAAAGGCGAAGCTCACAAATTACCAGTCGATCTACATTCCTACCCTCACCTACATTCACGAGATTTCGGTCATGACCAAAAAAAAACAAGATCCCTCACACAAGCAGCAGAAATGAGTTCCTTTTGCAGGGTGTCCGGCCTCACCCTTGGAGATTGGGTGGGAAGCTCGGACATCCCGGAGGGACTCTGTGTCGATCCTCTGTTCCTCCTGATTGAGAGGAGCCAGATGAGGTTGCTGGGGCATCTGATCTAGATGCCTCCCGGACACCTCCCTGGTGAGGTGTTCTAGGCACGTCCCACTAGAAAGAGACCCTGGGGATGACCCAGGACATGATGGGGAGACTATATGTCTCGGCTCCCCTGGAAAGGCCTTAGCATCCCTCCTGAAGAGTTGGATGAAGTAGCTGAGGAAAGGGAAGTCTGGGTTTCCCTGCTAAAGCTACTGCTCCCCGTGACCCGACCTGAAAAACCGGTAGAAGATGGATGAACAGATGGATGGATTCTAAAACCTGATTTTAGTTAGCCCCATTCTCAGTTAGTTTCTCTTGCCAATTTGATGCAGTCTTTCGATTTGCAATGTGCATTTCACAAACTTACATTGCATTGCTTCACTCGGTATGTCAAGGGCATGGCCAAGCCAGTGCCTTGGGCGGTGCTGCCTGCGAGGGGCATGGCCAATCCATTGACCTGGGCACTAACGCCTCTGGCAGCTGTCACACAGCTGATCTGCATTGGACACTGCTTAGAGCAGTTATTTAAGCCTTGAATGTGTCATCGGCTTCGCCAATTTGTTGTGTTGCATTACTGCATGTTAGATTCTCCACTATAGTGCGTAAATTCGCAAGCTTTGCATAGCATGAATTTGTCACAGCGTATCTGTGCCTTTGTAGTCTTGTTACGTTTTTGTTAATTTTTCCTAGAGTTGCCCCATAGTCATCGGCCCTTGCTTAATGTTTTTGGACCTTGCCTGTAGCCTCACGTGTTTGTGTCTAAGCCTTCTCGGACTATTTAAACTGTATATCAGTTACGAATAAAACCTTTCTCAACACCATTGCCTTTGCCTCAGAGTCCTGCAATTGGGTCAAGTTTTTGTTTTGTTTTTTTGTAATTTTTTTTTCACAAAAATCAGCCCCGAAATGCCAGATAGTGGATGTTCTCTGTTCAGTGAAACATATTCAAGAACAATGGGGTGTCACAACAGCAAGCACTGCAGGCGTGGCAAACGCTGATTGGCTGTCAGTTTTCTGGCCGGGCTCGTTGGAATGTCGGCGCGAGAGAGGAATTTCGATAATACTTTTCCAATTTATAGATGTTTCTTGGTGAAATCTGTGGAAAATTCAGGCATCAAAAGAAACACTGAACCCTCATCTACAAACTTTTCATGTGTGCTCCCATTCCTATAATTTTGGGGAGAGTATTCCCTTAAACTATCAGAAAATTTTATCTTTTGAATAACTGAGCTTATACTAGTTACATATTTGCAATTGGCTGACTTCTTAAGAACTTATCGAGTGACATCTTTTTTTTCTCCAGCTCATGGTTGAATTGGTGTTTTTTATTTTGTATCTTTTTGAATAAGTCATTCACAGTTAGACAATTTATTTAAGCAATGACATCAGGGCATTTGTAAGTCAATTAAAGTGTATCTAAAGTCAATTTTTGAGCACAAGTTATCTTATCTAGACGGAAATATGTTCAACTGTACCATAAAATGCATATCTTGTTTGATGTTTTTACCGAAAAATATCAGTATTTATGAATTAAAGTTCGAGAACTTTGACCTAGTTTCTCATACCAGACAACCACCCCCTTTTGTGTGGCTAACCTCTGACGTCACAATGAGGCAACCTGTTGTTGTGTAACTAGCTTTTGCTCGCAGCTCACCGCTTGTTGAGGCCGAGGAAAAACCAGTTTCGAGAAATCCTCATTGATTGTAAACTAAAATCAATCCGTAACAATGGTGGAGAAGTGTGTGGTTCAGTTTTCTCGCAATTAGAATTATCCTGGTCACAGTTTACATTATTATCCCAAAGGCCCCAGCCTCAGAAAACAGTGGGTCAGGTTTGTGCAAACGAGAGCTATTTTTTCCAAACTGAGTCAGCAGTCTGTCATATGCAGTGAACATTTCACCCCGGACTTTTTTACTGTTGGACTCATGTTTGAGATGGGTTTTAAATGTTAAAACCTGGATCAGTGCCTACAGCCAGTTTTGACACCTGTGAACAGATCAGTGTTGCCAAAGGCACCAAAGTGAACTTGGATCAGTCGCTGAACCTGGACACAGTCCGACAAGCTCAGAACCCCATACCCCACAGAAAGTAAAAACTGCAAAGAGGTTTTGTTAAAAGACAAGTTGTGGAGGTATGTTGATCATATTTTGTTTTCTGAAAACTTTGAACATTCTTGACATGGTTGAGTGAAAGCAGCATCTGTCGTTCTTCTACAGCAAACCATGACCATTCTCAACTAGAAAAACTGGGATAATATTGTATACAAACCTTTTATTATTGAAAAATGTAATGACAGCTATGCAAAATGTAAACAAAAAAATGCCTGTGACTCCATCCCAAACAGTATCACAAGGAAGTACTGTATTTCTGGCAAATTACAAGCTTATGTTCTGATGTGTGCAGGGTTTTTAACTTTAATAAAATACTATGTAGTATTAATACTAGCAGTATGACAGAATAATCACTCACAGAATAGCTAACTAATGTACATTCTCTGACTCGCAAATTAGATTGTATACTTCCTTGGGAAACTTGGTCGAGTAAGCAAAAACTGCGACAGTTATCACCATCGTGTGGATTTTAAGTGGGAGAAAACAGTATTTGTAATACATTTAATTAGATCAGTGAATTAAACTCTTTCCTTTGTTACTGCATTGTCATATGGAGATTTTATCAAGATATGCTGCTTGAACACTTCATCCAAAGTACGAAGCAAGAGCTGATTGAAATGAATTGTGCTCTCAAGGAGACCCATTTTCAACTTATCAAAAATAATTTGTGCACCATGAAAGTGATTGAAATAAACCTGTGCTTATCTGTACATTTTTTCTCATTTTATAAACTTTCAACCTTATTTTTCTGTATTAATTACAGGTGTTTTAGGAAGCATCTTCTGCACAAGAGGTTCACATCGAACCAGCAGATGCTGAATCTCCATCTTTGATACATTCCAAAAGTTGCCAGACTGAACAAGTGTCTGTTCATGAGAAAGGAACACACATATCTTTCTAACAGCAGAGAGATACTGCAACGTGTATTCCAACCTCATATTGAAAGACTGAATAAGCATTCAGTGAAAATGTTGTGACAGAAACATATTTTTACACTATGTCAGCATACAGTTCAATAAAAATGCTATGATTTTAGCTCTGTGGTGTATGTTTACTTCATATACAAAGATATATTAACATTTACACAAAGACAAAACAAAAAAAATTCAGAATGTAGACCATTTAAATCCTGTGTACTCTTAGCCATCTGCCACAAATCTTAGACACACAGCAGGATGGAAGAGGCACACGGTTATTTCTGCCTACAATTCCCCAACACCATCTCACAAACTGTCTATAAGCAGTATAGACCTGAAAATAAGAAAATATACTCACATGACAATTCTCCAGAATGGAGGGAAAAAAAGAAAATCTTTTCACATTCACAAACTTCTGAAACTCAAAGTCCAGTACACGCAACCATCCACCCCATTTATATTTCTATTTTAATCATTTAGTGCGCAAACAAAACCACAAGATACCAGTTTACAGGATTCAGTATAAAGTTTAGTGGTTTTGCTCATGACCTCTTGGGAAAATTGTGACTAAAATGGGGATGGGTGGTTCTGGGTATTGTCTGGTTATGGCATCAGTTTACCACGTTAAAATACATTTATGGTGAAGCAACTTATGACCAGCAATTGCTCTCAAATTGACATGACAACTATTTAAATACATTTCATTCATTAAAATCCTTATTTGTGAAAATATACCAACTTGGACTAAATACATGGCATTTGCATAATTTTAAAACAAGACCGCCAACTTCATGTATTCATTCAGGATAGTGAAGCCATTTTCATTTATCATTAATGGCTAAATAAAAAAAAAGACCAACTTCACAAATGCTAACCAGTCATTGTTTCCAAAACGACGTATGTCTTCCTCCCTGGGTCTGACTGCAGGCTCGGCACCTTCATTGCCAGCTATTTCGTCTGAATTTGAATGTGTGTTCTGTTGAGCTGTCTCAAATTGATAACCTGTACAAGGCTCGTATTAGTCACCGTCTTCATGGGACCCTTCAGAATTATGTTCATCGTTCGAATTATCAGAAAATTCATTGTCTTCTTTAATGATAATTCGGACTTGTTCGCCAAATACTCAATACTTCAGACTTCTTGCCAATGGCAAAAAGTCAGATTATTGTCTGACAAAAATACATCAGAAAGCACTTGGGTTCCAAAGTTTTATTGGGTTTTGGAGTGTCTTGTGGTCCTAATACAGTCATACCTCTACGTAGACTGGAATTTCAAAGAACTTGAAGGTCTCTACAGTTGACAGAAGACAATTGGACAGTGTGAAGGGGCGCTATGGTGAAGGATGCCTCCTGAAGTCTGCAATCATTTCTACAGTCTTTAGATTGTTCAATGCCAGGTTGTGTTGGCCACACCAATGCTCCAGTCTCGCCAATTCCTGTCAATACACAGACTCATCGCCATCTTTGATGAGGCCGATGACTGTGGTGTCATCTGCAAAATGCAGGAGTTTGACAGTCAGGTGCCTTGAAGTGCAGTCGTATGCGTAGAGCAAGAGCAGAGGGGATCGGATACAACCTTGGGATGCCCCAGTGCTGAAAGTGCACATGGATGAGGTGGTGTCCCCTAGCCTCACCCCCCATGTACTGTCCTTCAGGAAGTTGTATATCGACTGGCAGATGGCAGGCGAGACGCTGAGCTGGAGAAGCTTGAATGAGAGGATTTCAGGGATGATGGTGTTAAACAGAGAGCCAAAGTCCATGAACAGGATCCTTGCGGAGGTTCCCTTGTTGTCGAGATGTTCAAGAATGATGTGCAGACCCATGGTGACGGCATCATCCACAAACCTGTCAGCTCGATAGGCAAACTGCAGTGGGTCCAGCTGGGAACCTGTGATGCGATAGGTGGTCCAGTACATGGACTTCAAAGGACTTCCATGACCACAGATGTCCTGTAGTCATTAAGACCTGAGAGCTGCTCTATTAGGACCGGTATGATGATGGAGTGTTTGAAGCAGTTTTCATACTTCACACAGTTCTAGAGACCTGTTGAAGATCTGTGTGAAGAGAGGCAGGATGGGGACACAAAGTCTGGGCCTGGCACTTTGTTGATCTTTTATGTTTTGAATATCTGCCTCACATCCCGTTCATTGATGTCAAACGGTGGAGTTGGAGATGTTAAAGATGTTGAAATGGACTGATGGAATGGTGAAACTTGGTGGGTGTGGGAAATTAAAGTATCCTTTTCACATTTGCAGTAAAAGCTATTGTTGTCGACTGGGGCAGGGATTGCCGCTTGTAATTAGTGAGTGATTGGACAGGGAAGTGGCCTGGCCACGCCTGACAAAAAAGGCCTGATAGCACTCTTTGTTCAGCTTGACGGCATCCCTCACCGTTGGTGACACCCACCGTTTTGGGGATTGTCACCATGACAGGCACGGACGAACAGCTCCAGTTGGCCCCATCCACAATAGCAGTTTGGAAAGGTAGTCAACTCTGACTCAAAGTTCCCCGCCTCCCATGAAACATGGGTGAAGTGCCGCTGTAGGCAGCATTTGAAACTCCTACCAGTTGTTCCTGGAAGACCCTCATATTACATTTGGGCATGCCAGTTTTCCCCCACAATCGGAGCCAACTCACCACCAGGTGGTGAACAGTGGTTAGCTCCACCCCTCTCTTCACCCGAGTCTCCAAGACATGTGAGCCGAACGCCGATGACACTATCACAAAGTCAATCATCGAAAGTGCCCTACGGTGTGTATGGACACCCTTATGCTTGAACATGGTCTTTGTTATGGTCAATCAATGGTATCCATAGTAATTCAACAAAACAAACTACGCTCAGGTTCTGATCCAGGGGTAGGCATTCCTCCCAATTTTGCTCTTCCGGGTCTTCCTCTCATTGCCCACATGAGCATTGAAGTACCCCACGGAACAATTGAGTACCCAGCAGGAGCTCCCTCCAGCACCCCCTCCAAGGCCTCCAAAATGGGTTGGTACTCTGAACTGGTTTTTGGTGCATAGGCACTAACAACAGTCAGGACCCATCCCTCCACCACGCAAAGACAGAGTGAGGCTACCCTCACCCATCCACCAGAGTGAACCCCAAAGATAAGCCGCCAAGCCAGAGGGCCATAAATGTACCCACACCTGTCCGGCGCCTCTCATTATGGGCAATTCCAGAGTGGAAAAGTGTCCAACCCTTCTTAAGAGGACTGGTACCAGAGCCCAAGCTGTGTCTCCAAAAGGGGGGGCTGAACATATCTAGTCAGAACTTCTTGACACCATCGGACATTCCTCGACATAGTTTCTGTAGGTGGGGATCGGATTACCAAGGTCCCCATTTTCGGCCACCACCCAGCTCACACTGTACCCAACCCATAGGTGGGGACGCTATGTGAAGGAGGAACCATGTTCTCCTTTCAGGCAGTGCCTGGCTGAGCCCCATGTGTACAGATGCTTGTCTTTGAGCACTATCTCCAGGCCTGGCTCCGGCGAGGGGCCTATGGAAACTTAGATTCATTATTTGTATTTGTCATCGGGATTTATAAAGTCGAACTTTTTTTGAGGGCACAGTGGCTCAGCTGGTAAAGCATTGGCTTTACAGTTCTGAGGTCCCCGATTCAATCCCGGACCCGCCTGTGTGGAGTTTGCATGTTCTCCCCGTGCCTGCATGGATTTCTTCCGGGCACTACAGTTTCCTCCCACATTCCAAGCACATGCAACATTAATTGGTCACTCTAAATTGCCCCTCGGTGTGATTGTGAGTCCGTCTGTTTCTCCAAATGTGCCCTGTGATTGGCTGGCAAACACTTCAGGGTGTACCCTGCATCCTCCCCGTTGACATCTGGGATAGGCTCCAGCATACCTTCGTGATGATAAGCGGTGAAGAAAATGGATGGATGGATATATACATATATATTTATTTATTTACGTATCCATTTATTTATTTATTTATTTCAATTCTTGTCAAATTTTTTTTACATGATTGAGACTGAATATTGTGATAAATCCCGTCCTCAAGCGTCACCTTATTGTGGTGTGTTTGTGTGTCCTGGTGATCCTCGGAGTTAAGTTGTCTGGGCTTCACGCCCCTGGTTGGGTTACCCATGGCAAAAAGGTACTAGGTGAGGAACCAGACAAAGTAGAACTCCAAAACCCCTATAACAAGTGCAAATGGTGGGCTTGGCCGAAAGCCCAAAAGGGTAACATGGGTCCCCCTTCCCATGGGTTTACCACCTGTGAGAGAGGTCATAGGGGTCAGATGCGATGTGAGCTGGGTGGTGGCCAAAGGCGGGGACCTTGGCGATCTGATCCCTGGCTACAGAAACTTGTTTGAGGGTCATGGAATTTCACCTCTTTGGCAGGGAAAGAGCCTGAGTTGGTGCGTGAGGTCAAGAAGTTCCGATTAGACATAGTTGGACTTGCCTCTATGCACTGCTTGTTCTTTGGTACCACTCTTCTTAAGAGGGGTTGGACTCTGTTCCACTTTGGAGTTGCCCAAGGTGAGAGACGCTGAGCAGGTGTGGGCAAACCTATTGTACCGCTGCTCGGGGCCTGGACGTTGGGGTTTACCCCGATGGGTGAGAGCGTAGCCTCCCTCCGCGTGCAGGTTTGTTTGTGTCTATACACCAAACAATAGTTTAGAATACCCACCCTTTTGGGAGTCTTTAGAAGAAGTGCTGGAGAGTGCTCCCAGTGGGGACTCCATCATTCTGATGGCGGATTTCAATGCTCACGTGGGCAATGACAGTGAGACCTTTTTGCAAAGTCCACCACCATCTGACCCTCAAAGTTACTTTGCTGGATGCCTTACTTACCCATCACTTCTTCATCGCCCGTTTTCTTCGCCAACATGTCTATTGAAATCTGCACAAATCATAACTCTCTTTTTCACTGGGATGCTCAGGACTACTTCGTCTATTTCCTTCCATAATTTCTCTTTCAACTCGAGGTCACATCCAACCCGTGGGGTATAGCCGCTAATCACATTATACATAATACCCTCAATTTCAAATTTCATCCTCATCGCTCGATCTGATACTCTTTTCACCTCCAATACATTCTTAGCCAGCTCTTCCTTTAAAATAACCCCAACTCCAATTCTCTTCCCATCTACTCCATGGTAAAATAATTTAAACCCTGGTCCTAAACTTCAAGCCTTACTCACTTTCCACTTGCTCTTCTGGATGCACAATATAACAACCTTTCTCCTAATCATCATGACAATTAACTCCTGAGCTTTTACTGTCATAGTCTCAACATTCAAAGTCCTTACACACAGCTGTAGGGTCTGTGCATTCCTCTTCTTCTTCTGCTGACTAAGCCGCTTTCCTCCTCTTTTTTTACCTTCGACCTACATTATCTGAATTTCTACCTACACCTTGTAGATTTACAGTGCCGGGGGCGGGCGTATTTATCCCATGCCACAACCTATCCGTTATGGAATTTGTTTGATGAACGCTCATATATGTTTGGCACAGTTTTACGCCAGATGCCCTTCCCTAACCCTCTGGATTCATCTGGGCTTGGGACCGGCCCACAGGTTGCACAATATTGTGTTCCCCAATGGGCTGCAGATTGTAAAAAAAGCAATGAAATAAAGTCAGCACATAAGGTACACAATTCACATACAACCGAATCCATGTTAAAGTTAAAGTCCAAATAGAAGCAGTCAAATAAATTGATGTTTTCCTCCTTGGCAAATATTTGATTACTGATGCGTCTTGTTGTTATGCAGCGACTTGACACGGCAGGACTTGGTCGATGACCTGAAAAGAGCTGGGACTACTGTTTCCAAGGGGACTGTTGACAATACACTAAGACGTCATTGTTTGAAATCATGCATGAAACGGAAGGTTCCCCTGCTTAAACCAGCACATATCAAGGCCCATCTTAATTTTGCCAATGACAATTTGGATGATACAGAGAAGGTTTTGTGGTCAGATGAGACCAAAATTGAACTTTTTGGTCATAATTCCACGAACCGTGTTTGTTGGAAGACGAAGGATGAGTTCCATCCCAAGAACACCATCCATGTGGGTGGTAGCATCATGCTTTGGGAGTGTTTTTCTGCACATGGGACAGGACGACTGCACTGTATTAAGGAGAGGATGACCACAGCCATGTATTGTGAAATTTTGGGGAACAACCACTTTCCCTCAGTCAGAGCACTGAAGATGGGTCGTGGCTGTGTCTTTCAACATAGCAATGACCCGAAGCACACAGTCAGGAAAACCAAGGTGTGGGTCCGTAAGAAGGAAGTGTAGGAGTGGGCCAAAATTCCTAATGCAGTGTGTTCAAACCTGGTGAACAACTACAGGAAACGTTTGACCTCTGTAATTGCAAAAAAGGCTCTTGTACCAAATATTAACATTCGTTTTCTCAGGTGTTCAAATACTTATTTACAGCTGTATCACACAAAGAAATTGTTAAAAAAATCATACATTTTGATCTCTCTCACAGTGGACATGCACCTACGATGAAAATTTCAGACCCCTCCATGATTTCTAAGTGGGAGAACTTGCAATATAGCAGAGTGTTCAAACATTTATTTTCTTCACTGTATTTGAAGTGCCACTGCCCAACAGATATAACAAAAAATACAATCAGGAGGATAGTCAAGACAGCCAGCCACTCACTGCTGTAAGCACAAGTAGCATTTGCAGTTAGCTATTGCTCGCAGTAAGTCAACCAGACCAAGCAATCAGTCATTGTCATAATTATTTGGTGGTTTGTAAAATACCATCCATTCATCAATTTCCCAAGCCGCTTATCCTCACAAGGGTCGCGGGAGTGCTGGATCCTATACCAGCTATCGATGGGCAGGAGGCAGGGTATACCCTGAACTGGTTGCCAGCCAATTGCACATGGAGACAGACAACAGTCGCACTCACAATCACACCCAAGGGCACTTTAGATTGTCCAATTAATGCATATTTTTGGGATGTGGGAGGCAATCAGAGTGCCTGGAGAAACCCCATGCAGGCACAGGGAGAGCATGCAAACTGCACACAGGGGGGCAAGTATTGAACCCAGGTCCTCAGAACTGTGAGGTCAACATTTACCAGCCTTTCCGCCAAGCCGCCTTGTAAAATACCAAACTCATTAATTTTGTCTTCAATTATGTCACGGATATGTATTTTTCACCTTTCCTCTTGAACCTCATGGCAGGGCAAAATGGTGGATGTATATGCATTTTGTGCTGGACTATTTTTGCTGTTCAGTAGAGGAGTTTGAAATACAGTAGTTATTCTGTTAATTTTTCCCCTTATTTTTTCATTATTCTGATGTTTATTGAAAATGGAGCTGGACAGAAAAGGGCATTTAGGGGACAAATAGAGGGACAGAAAAGACAAGGGGACTAGAACAGGATTTGGGAAATGAGCAAGGCAGTGCTACTTTTGAGTGATGAAGTGGGATACTTTTTCTTTTTCTTCTTCTTTTCCTTTCGGCTTGTCCCGTTAGGGGTCGCCACAGCGTGTCATCTTTTGCCATCTTAGCCTATCTCCTGCATCTTCCTCTCTAACCCCAACTGCCCTCATGTCTTCCCTCACCACATCCATAAACCTTCTCTTTGGTCTTCCTCTCGCTCTTTTGCCTGGGAGCTCCATCCTCAGCATCCTTCTACCAATATACTCACTCTCTCGCCTCTGAACATGTCCAAACCATCGAAGTCTGCTCTCTCGAATCTTATCTCCAAAACATCCAGCTTGGCTGTCCCTCGAATGAGCTCATTTCTAATCCTATCCAACCTGGTCACTCCGAGCGAGAACCTCAACATCTTCATTTCTGCCACCTCCAGTTCAGCTTCCTGTTGTTTCTTCAGTGCCACCGTCTCTAATCCGTACATCATGGCCGGCCTCACCACTGTTTTGTAAACTTTGCCCTTCATCCTAGCAGACACTCTTCTGTCACATAACACACCAGACACCTTTCGCCAGCTGTTCCAACCTGCTTGAACCCGTTTCTTCACTTCCTGACCACACTCTCCATTGCTCTGTATTGTTGACTCCAAGTATTTGAAGTCGTCCACCCTCCCTGTAGCCTCACTCTTCCCCCTCTACTTTTCTCATTCACGCACATATATTCTGTTTTACTTCGGCTAATCTTCATTCCTCTCCTTTCCAGTGCATGTCTCCATCTTTCCAATTGTTCCTCTGCGTGCTCCCTGCTTTCACTGCATATGACAATATCATCTGCGAACATCATGGTCCAAGGGGATTCCAGTCTAACCTCATCTGTCAGCCTATCCATTACCACTGCAAACAGGAAGGGGCTCAGAGCTGATCCCTGATGCAGTCCCACCTCCACCTTAAATTCCTCTGTCACACCCAAGGCACACCTCACCATTGTTCTGCTGCCATCATACATGTCCTGTACTATTTTAACATACTTCTCTGCCACACCAGACTTACGCATGCAGTACCACAGTTCCTCTCTTGGTACTCTGTCATAGGCTTTCTCTAGATCCACAAAGACACAATGCAGCTCCTTCTGACCTTCTCTGTACTTTTCCACAAGCATCCTCAAGGCAAATAATGCATCTGTGGTACTCTTTCTAGGCATGAAACCATACTGTTGCTCGCAGATACTTACTTCTGTCCTGAGTCTAGCCTCCACTACTCTTTCCCATAACTTCATTGTGTGGCTCATCAACTTTATTCCTCTATAGTTCCCACAGCTCTGAACATCCCCTTTGTTCTTAAAAATGGGAACTAGAACACTTTTCCTCCATTCTTCAGGCATCTTTTTGCCCGCTAGTATTCTGTTGAATAAGTTGGTCAAAAACTCCACAGCCATCTCTCCAAATTGCTTCCATACCTCTACCGGTATGTCATCAGGACCAACTGCCTTTCCATTTTTCATCCTTTGTAGTGCCTTTCTGACTTCCCCCTGAGTAATCATTTCCACTTCCTGGTCCTTCACTCTTGCCTCTTCAACTCTTCCTTCTCTCTCATTTTCTTCATTCATCAACTTCTCAAAGTATTCTTTCCATCTATTTAGCACACTACCGGCACCAGTCAACACATTTCCATCTCTATCCTTAATCACCCTAACCTTCTGCACATCCTTCCCATCTCTATCCCTCTGTCTGGCCAACCTGTAGAGATCCTTTTTTCCTTCTTTCGTGTCCAACCTGGTGTACATGTCTTCATATGCCTCTTGTTTAGCCTTTGCCACCTCTACCTTTGCCCTACGTCGCATCTCGATGTACTCCTTTCGCCTCTCCTCAGTCCTCTCAGTATCCCACTTCTTCTTCGCTAATCTCTTTCCTTGTATGACTCCCTGTATTTTGGGGTTCCACCACCAAGTCTCCTTCTCCCCTTTCCTACCAGATGACACACCAAGTACTCTCCTGCCTGTCTCTCTGATCACCTTGGCTGTCGTCGTCCAGTCTTCCAGGAGCTTCGGTTGTCCATCGAGAGCCTGTCTCACCTCTTTCCGGAAGGTCGCACAACATTCTTCCTTTCTCAGCTTCCACCACATGGTTCTCTGCTCTACCTTTGTCTTCTTAATCTTCCTACCCACCACCAGAATCATCCTACATACTACCATCCTATGCTGTCGAGCTACACTCTCCCCTACCACTACTTTACAGTCAGTAACCTCCTTCAGATTACATCTCGTCTGCACAAAATATAATCTACTGCGTGGTTCTACCTCCGCTCTTGTAGGTCACTATATGTTCCTCCCTCTTCTGGAAATAAGTGTTCACTACAGCCATCTCCATCCTTTTTGCAAAGTCCACCACCATCTGCCCTTCAAAGTTCCTTTCCTGGATGCCGTACTTACCCATCACTTCTTCATCGCCCCTGTTTCCTTTACCAATATGTCCATTACAATCTGCACCAATCACAACTCTCTCCCTGTCTGGGATGCTCAGAACTACTTCATCTAGTTCCTTCCAGAATTTCTCTTTCAACTCTAGGTCACATCCTACCTGTGGTGCATAGCCGCTAACCACATTATACATAACACCCTCAATTTCAAATTTTAGTCTCATCACTCGATCTGATACTCTTTTCACCTCCAAGACATTCTTAGCCAGCTCTTCCTTTAAAATAACCCCTACTCCATTTCTCTTCCCATCTACTCCGTGGTAGAATAATTTAAACCCTGCTCCCAAACTTCTAGCCTTACTACCTTTCCACCTGCTCTCTTGGATGCACAGAATATCAACCTTTCTCCTAATCATCATGTCAACCAACTCCTGTGCTTTTCCTGTCATAACAACATTCAAAGTCCCTACACTCAGTTGTAGGCTCTGTGCATTCCTCTTTTTCTTCTGACGCTGGATCCGGTTTCCTCCTCTTCTTTGTCTTCGACCCACAGTAGCTGAATTTCCACCGACGCCCTGCAGGTTAGCAGTGCCGGGGGCGGGCGTTGTTAACCCGGGCCACGACCGATCCGGTATGGGATTCTTTAGATGAACGCTCATATTTGTTTGGCACAGTTTTTACGCCGGATGCCCTTCCTGACGCAACCCTCTGCATTTATCCGGGCTTGGGACCGGCCTACAGATTGCACTGGTTTGTGCCCCCATAGGGTTGCATTAAGTGGGATACTTTTTATACTGTATAAACAAGTATACAAACTTCCGAGTTGCTATTTTATATTACCTGTGCTATTATTAGTGGTTCCAGCACAAGCACTTAAAGCTTATGGCATGTTTTTGGAACTTATGAGTGAATGAACACCTTATCACATGCAATTTAGTCAGCTAGTGTACAAAGTTGCTGAGCCAGCACATTCAGGAAGGGTGGACCTGGTCCCCTCCACCCACAAGGGGTGCCCAAGCCAGCGAGCCCTTCCCCCCGGGCGACCAAGTCAGCGGTACGCTACCTACTCCTCAGGACCCAGGGCAGTCACTCAGCCCAAATGAAGTACCATGACCAATCTCAAATGGAACGGCATATGTACTGTACCATTGCTGCCGCCACTAAGCATGGGGGCCTCAGCCACCAACGCAGGAGCCAGGTGCTACATGAACACAGGAGCGAGCTTCGACCTAAAAAAAAGTTACATCCCACCAAAAGCAAAGGGGGCCAGTAGAGGGGATGGAAGGTGGGGACTCAAATTTGAGCAAATTTGGTAATCTGTAATTCAAGATGATGCACCTTTGAAATTAGCAATAATGTTAAGAGTCATCAGTGACATCATAAGTAGAGCATGATCATGTCTATAAAGTATTTGCCCCCTCCTGATTTATTTTATTTTGCATATCTATCACACACAAAGGTTTCAAATCATCAAACCAATTGTAATATCACTTAGAGAAAACCCAAAGACGTACAAAATGCAGTTTTTTTTAAATGACAATTACATTTTTTAAGGAACAAAAATAAAATCCAAATCTTTCATGATTATCTGTGAAAAGTAATTATTAAATCACAAAGTCACTGTGACTGACCACAAATTTGGTATGTAGTTTGAGCTCACGCTGTTTTGATACCCACTTGAAGTCATTGTTTCAGACTGCCACACTACTTCCGGGTTGGCGGCATCATTGGTACGAATGATGTTTCTTTTAAAGGCAGCTGCACAACTAGCCTTTGTAGTCGACATTATTTGCCTGAGTTTGAGTTTAAAAAAAAAAAACTGTGTAACATAAGACATCGAATATCGTATCGAAATGTATATGTATAAATTTTTCATCACTCTATGTACCTGTATACGACTATAGAATGTGATTTGTTATTTAATTTTTCACTCATATCTAAATATAATGCACTCTATTAACTTTTTGAAAATATTTTTGGAATAATGTGTGCATTGTTTTGGAGAAATTATGGTACTATTACATGGCACTGTATGAACCATTAATTTTCATACTAAAAGCAAAAGTATAATTTTCCTTTAGCATTTGAGTTGAGGTACAATGGTTTTTAAAACGTTTTTTTTTTTTAATTAATGACTATATGGGTGTGTTTTTTTAAAACAAATGAATATGAGTACCCAATGAAAAGATTTCCTGTATATGTTACCATTAAATTGGTTGATGCGTCATCAAAAGGATTTTGTCAACACATCTGTAAAAATGGTGACCAAGACCACCTAGAAGTGATATTGTGTCTGTGGTTACCATCATCAATTCTAAATTGTAATCTCCTCTTTTCCCCAATTCCTACTCCTTTTCACTGTTCTCTTTAGACATAAGGGAGAGTGGAAACCCCAAACCCGTGATGGTTTTCATCCATGGTGGGTCCTACATGGAAGGAACTGGAAACCTTTTTGATGGCAGTGTCCTGGCCAGCTATGGGAATGTGATTGTCATAACGGTCAATTACCGGTTGGGTGTTCTTGGTAAGGATACCACAAAACAATGACGCCAACAGACTCACATCATCTTCAAAAAACCGACACAATATTTGAAAATGTCTGGGAAGACTTATTTTCTAAAGAGAAAACATTTTTACATGTAGTAGTTACACAGACCTGTAAAATTGTCTCTTTAACCACTTGATGTGTATTGATTGGGAACTACAGTACTTTGTAGAAACCAACATCTTATTGAATCCTCACAGAAAAACAGTGAAGGGTACATCATCGCCAGGTAGCATTGCAAATGCTAAAATAGTTTGACCAAAGATCGAATTAAACCTTGTTCACATCAACTGAGATTTCAGAAAGGTATGAAAAATAACTTTATCTTCAAGAAACCAGTTTATTTTATTATTATTTATGTATTTATTTATTTAGAGACAGATACAATAAAACAGACAATGCAAACATGCATCACATGCAAGTACAGGGAAACCCTGATAAAATTGACTAATTGGGTCAGGAGGCTCATTTGTTATAGTAGATTGTCTGGTACATTGAAGCACCTTTTTGGGGGGGCTATATACACCCATATTATTGTACAGTACTGTTTTCCATGGCCTTAAAGGTCTACCAACACGTAAGGCATGATTTTTAGTATGTTTTAATGAAAAAATGGCAGCCAAAATGCAACCATCAGTTTTTTCACCACACGTCATGATGTTGTCGTATATGGATTATTGTATCTCCTGCCACGAAAATCCTCTCGAGGCATTCGTTTTGGGGAAGAAGCAGGAAGTGACGTTTTTTCCAGATGCCCACACTGGCGGGTTTGTGTGTTTATACTAGTTTTACCGGCAGGAAAGTAGCTGTTTTTTACTGCGTGTTAGCCGAAATGCCGTCTCGTTGTATTGCTCGAACACTCGTGAGGTTGGATTCACTCTTCACACGTTTCCAAAAGACCTGGTTCGTCTTGAAAAATGGATTGCACAGGTGCAAAGGACGAGAGGTTCGTGGGTTCCAAATGACAGGTTAGGTGTGTATATAGCTATTAAAAAAATAATAGTTGGGGTGGACGACGTAATGCTCTCAGAAGTAACAAAAGAACTGCCTCATAATAACTTAATAAAGTACGTAAGTCAGAGGTGCTGAAGGTGTGGATGTGCGCGGCCGCGGCATTGTCATTCCCCCCCCCCCCCCCCACTGGCCAGTTACTTTGGCATGAGTCCTCCTAAGTATGCTACATATTGTCATATATACTGTCGGGGAGTCTGTTGTCAGTTAGAAGTGATCTGCATATCATCTAAATATGGCTCAAAATTATAGGGTAATATTGCCCCGGTGACTTCACTCGATTGTAAAATGTTCTCTTCTTCGAAAAGAGCTTCAGTGTCAGAAGGGGCATCTGAAAATCTGAAAATCTCTCTCAGGTCAAACGGTTACATGGTTACAAGTTCACTCAGTACAAATGGTGAAACAGATGGCGACGCCAACAACTAAGGTAGAGATTTCTTCAAGGCTTGATAAACCCTTAGAGATTAGATGGGCATTCTTTAAAGACATGTTTATGGTGTTCAGGAGTATCCGCTTGAAGGTAGAAAGGGGACATCACCTCCCAGTGTTCGGGAGTATCTGCTTGAGGTCAGCAGGGGGGCATCGCCTTCCAGGTGTCGCTGGGTCACACTCTGGGTCATGCATGCCGCTCTCAAATAAAATGATTCAGGGCAAGAATAATGGAAACAAATGCATGATAAAACAATAATTCTAACATTTCCCTCATTTGTTATGTATTTGCACAAATTCTCTATCATCTAATACTTCTAATGATTTTGTTTATACTCATAATCTTGGTTTAGAAACAAGTCAGACAAGTTTGGCAGTCTCAATCATTAAAGGACAGATCTACACCACCTGTTCCTTCGTGGGAAACAGTGTTAATACGTTTTACAATGAGAACACGGACAAAGAATACAACAACATCCACACAAGGTCAAATTTGCTGCAAAAACACCGACTGACACCAAATTGAGGACAACACCGCTTTGAATTTTCCAAAGGCATTCATCCATGAGTCCCACACGGAAGTGTAAACATCACAATGTTTTTGACATTTCACCATTATGGGTTCGAAGGCCCTCTTATGACGTTGGTGTGTGACTTCTCCACAGCTGTTATGTTTGGCGAGAAATGTGCAATATTGTTTTCCGAACATAGCACAGAGTTCTCTCTCTCAGCCAACATGGCAACAGCGACTCTGCCTTGAAATGCCATCAATGAAGTAGCAGATAACTGCTCATGCACAGCTAAAAACCCTCCCTGTGTCCAACTGCCCACATTTTTTTTCACGTTGTATTGAATGTAGTTGATTCTGTCTACATTTTTGTCGCTTGTGTGCCAACATCTTGAGGACTCAAATCCTGCTGCCAATTGATCAGTCAATTTATACTGACTTGGAAGATCAGTGGCGTTGATGTATGTTAAAACACTTTTGTTGTTCCCATTCGGCTGCTCTTTCATCAATGCCAGTGTTTGGATAAGACTGCATGTACAGTAGATGTTAATTCCTAAACGGACATCGTATAAATAGATAAGACAATAATATTATCAACGCACAAAAAACTCTTTTTTCCAATTTGTCAAAAAGCCTGTTACCTCTGCATCATAACCAGATGTCCTGACGTGACAATGACTTAAATGAACTGTAAATTACAGAAATGGTTTTATGAAAGATGATAATTTGCTTCCGGTTCCTATCAATTTGATGCATGTGAAATTACTCAGTGTTATGTCATAAGAAAACAATGGGTTCTGTTTGTTTGTCTGTTATTTTCAAAAGAAGTCAGTGTATACACAAAATCCCATTTTTTTACATTCATGATCAGGTACTGACCTACTCCAAATTCCAAGGTACAATCATCAATAGTGCTGGGATAATCTGTAAAAGTTCTCATGCAAACAATACAGCCTTTTGATAAAGATTTTCTGCTTGTTCTAGCATCCATCCATTTTCTTAGCTGCTTACCCTCACAAGGGCCACGGTAGTGCTGGTGCCTGTCCCAGCTGTCATCGGGCAGGAGGCAGGGTTCACCCTGAACTGGTTGTCAGCCAATCACAGAGCACATCAAGACAGACAACAGCCGCACTCACAATAACACTTAGGGGTAATTTAGAGTGTCCAATTAATGTTGCATGTTTTTGGGATGTGGAAGGAAACCAGAGTGCCCGGAGAAAATTCACACAGGCACTGGGTCAACATCCAAATCCACGCAGGCGGATTTGAACTCCAGTCCTCAGAACTGCGAGGCCAACGCTTCACAAATGCTCCACCCTGCCACCTTTGTTCTCCCATAGGAAGCCAATTATTATTTTGTCCGGAAATGCCTGTTGCAATTTGAAACCAATCATCAGCCTCTAGTTTTTCGATCACCTTTACTTCAGTTAATTTTGATTTAGAAGATGGGGTATTAACAGTTACCTCCGTGGCCTCGAGACTGTTCTTGCCTTTGCAAAGAAGCAAACTGAGGTATATTTGCCTCTTCATAAAAACGGGGTTTTAAAGGTACTTCGTTAGTGCTCAAAATGATTTGAAGTGTCAAAGGTTTTTCATTGTAGGACAACATTCCGAAGCTCCATAGATGTGTCATAAGCAGGAAGAATGTTATTATGATTGTGACCATGCCACAGCCTCCCAATTTACAAGTTCCCTCAGTACAAATGGTGAAATTGATGTATAAACCAACACCAACATAGACGCTAAGGTCGATAGTTCTTCAAGGCTGCAACAGTGTCCTGATAAACCCACTAAAGATTAGCATTACATTCTTTTAAGACATGTTGATGGTGTTCGGTAGTATCCACTTGAGGGTAGAAGGGGACATTGCCTCCCAGTGTTTGGGAGTATCTGCTTGAGGTCAGCAGGGGGCATTGCCTTCCAGGCGTCACTGGGTCACACTCTGGGTCACACGGGCCGCTTGCAAAGAGAATGATTCAGGGCAAACATAATAGAAACAAATGCATAATAAAATAATAATTCTAACATTAATTTTTATAATATCAATTTTACAATGTACAGTATATAGGGATGTTGGTAGACCTTTAAACACCCTGTACAGTACAAAGTTATTGTTTCGTAACATAAATGGATAAAAAAAAATTTCAATATTTGAAAAGTTTCTAAATACATACAAACCTACCACTGGTGTGCCTTATGTCGACATTGTTGACGTACTTGTCATAGGCGACTCACTTTCATGAGCTACGAAGAAGTGCTTCCATGTTTAGAGCAGAGTATTATGCTCGATAATGCTTCAATAATAGATGAATATCATCAAGGCAGCCACGTGGAATTGTTAATTGTTTATGCAAAATTATTTTATTACAAAGGGAAAATAATAAAGAATACAAAAGAAAGAGTAAAGGTACATAACAATGTCACAGAAACAGCTCCAGCACTCCCGTGACCCTTGTGAGATAAGCGACTGAGAAAATGGATGGATGCATGGCTGTATTACATGCATGTATGTAATGCACCTATTGAAGACATGCACATATGGAAGACGTGCACGTAGCTTTTAGCAAGTCTTTAACTATAGTTTAACTAAAAACTAAGTTTTCATGACACATACTGTATTGAATCTTCTCTCTTCACCACAAGGGCTGCCAGCAGTGACATATTTGAGAAACACAGCATGCTACACGCTATATCCAATCGCAAGCAACGTGTTGGAATTTGAGGAGGAAAATTGAGGTACAGGATTATCCAAGCGAACTTGGAGTCTCAAAACCACACACCGGAGGTGTCCAAACTTTTTTTTATTGAAGGCCAAACACACAAAAATAAATAAAGGGCCGGGCTGCACATTAGAGGTGGCATTTATAACATGCTTGTATGTCAATGAATAGACAGTAAATAATTATTATATTAATATATCTATTAGTGGCACGGCGGTGCAGCTGGCTTTATTGGCCAAGTGTGTTTTTACACACAAGGAATTTTTCTCTGGCAGTCGGTGCAGCCCCTGTACGATATTCAGAACAAAGAACAACAAAGAACAAGAGACATTTCAGTGTACAGGAACTATTCCTTATAATAGCCGTGCAAGATGTCTGTAGAACAGTTAAGAGATAAATGTGTCAACGTCCCACATTGTATTAAGCTTGTACAGAGTGCCTTTACCTAATTGCGGTTCCCGTTATAGATCAGTGGAATGACCATTGTGCAAAGGGAGCAGTTTAAAGTGATGAATCGTGTGTCTAATAAATATATTACTCATTCTAATACTGATTGGACCAGCAGGATGTGAGTGAGTGTCCTAACGTGGCACAAGGCAGAAAAATAGTGGGTTCGCTGATCAAGAATTTAATGACTTAATTGCCAGACGGAAAAAACTGCTCAAATGCCTGCTAGTTTTGACTTTCATTGATCTGTAGCACTTTCCCAACGGAAGGAGCTGGAAGAGCTGGTGGCCAAGATTTGAAAGTTCTGAAAGGATCCTGCCTGCTCTTACCTAGTTCGTGTTACATGCAAGTCCTCAATGGTGGGTAGCGTGGTCCCGACAATCCGTTCAGCGGTTTTGATTGTCCGTTGCGGTTGGAGTTTGTCCTCTTTTGTGATGGCCCCAAACCAGATGTGATGGAGGTAGGATGAGGTGGTGTCCCCCAGCCTCACATTCTGTGTCCTGCCTGCCAAGATTCTGTAGATACACCAGGAGATGGCAGGTGGGACGCTGAGCTGGAAAAGTTTGGAGGTGAGGAGTTCCGGGATGATGGTGATAAATGCAGAGCTGAAGTCCACGAACAGGATCCTTGCATAGGTACCCTTGCTGTCAGCATGTTCAAGGATGAAGTGCAGACCCATGTTGACGGCATCATCCGCAGACCTGTTAGCTTGATAGGCAAACTGCACTGGGTCCTGCTGCGGACCTGTGACGGTCTTGAGGTGGTACAGCAAAAGACGTTCAAAGGACTTCATGACCATAGATGTCAAGGGAACAGGCCTGTAGTCATGAAGACCTGAGACTGGAGCTTTTTTGGGGGACTGGTATAATGGTGGAGCATTTGAAGAAGGTTGGTACTTCACACAGTTGCAGAGACTAGTTGAAGATCTTTGTGACACAGGATGAAGACAGAAGGTCTGGCCCCGGTGCTTTGTTGATCTTTTATTGTCTGAAGATCTGTCTAACGTCGCTTTCATGGATGTTAAACAGTGGAGTAGAAGGTGTTGCACCTTGTGGTGTGGCTTGGTGGGTGCATTGTGTGAAAATGTCTATTTCAATTCTGCAGTAAAAGCTATTGAGGTTGTCGGCTAGCCCGCTCTTGTTTTCTAGTGGGGGAGAACGTTGCCTGTAATTAGTGAGCGATTGTAATCCGCGCCAAACTGATTTGGAGTCATTAGCGCCGAGATGTTTTTCCAGTTTAACTGCATAGTCCCTCTTTGCAATGTTAATTTCTTTAGTCAGCTGGTTTCTAGTGCAATTGTAGAGGGCCCTGTCCACACTACTATATGCAATCTCTTCAGCCCGGAGTTTCCCAAGTCTGCCTGAAAACCACAGCTTGTTGTTATTAAACGTGTGAAAAGGTTTTTTTTTTTGGTACACACACCTCCTCACATAAACTAACATACGTGGTGACAATATCTGTTAATTTATCGAGGCTGCACGTTGAATTTTCCAAGTTTTTATCTGATTTTACTGATTTTTAGGCTTTGCACATTTAGTAAAGCAAGCAGTGATCAGAGGAGCCAATGGGTGCGTGGGGGAATGCACGATCTTCTTTTCCTTTTGGCTTGTCCCGTTAGAGGTTGCCACAGCATGTCATCTTTTTCCATCTAAGCCTTTTCGTGCATCTTCCTCTCTAACACCCACTGTCCTCATATCTTCCCTCACAACATCCATCAACCTTTCTTTGACCTTCCTCTCGCTCTTTAGCCTGGCAGCTCCATCCTCAGCACCCTTCTACCAATATACTCACTCTCTCACCTCTGGACATATCCAAACCATCGAAATCTGCTCTCCTGAACCTTGTCTCCAAAACACCCAACTTTGGCTGTGCCTCTAATTAGCTCATGTCTAATCTTATCCAACCTACTCAAAGAAAGCGAGAACCTCAACATCTTCATTTCTGCCACATCTTCTTCCTGTTGTTTCTTCAGTGCCACCGTCTCTAATCCATACATCATGGCCTCACCACTGTTTTATAAACTTTGTCCTTCATCCTAGCAGAGACTCTTCTGTCACATAACACACCAGAGACCTTGTGCCAGGTGTTCCAACCTGCTTGGACCCATTTCTTCACTTCTTTACCACACTCACCATTGCTCTTGATTGTTGACCCCAAGTATTTGAAGTTGTCCACCCTTGCTATCTCTTCTCCCTATAGCCTCACACTTCCCCCTCCACCAATCTCATTCACGCACATATATTCTTTTTCACATATAGGGTCCAAGGGGATTCCGGTCTAACCTCATCTGTCAGCCTATCCATTACAGGAAAAAGGAAGGGGCTCAGAACTGATCCCTGATGCAGTCCCAGCTCCACCTTAAATTCTTCTATCATACGTACGGCACACCTCACCACTTTTCTGCTGCCCTCATACATGTCCTGTATTATTCTAACATATTTCTCCGTCACACCAGAATTCTGAATGCAGTACCACAGTTCATCTCTTGGTACTCTCTAATAGCCTTTCGCTAGATCCACAAAGACACAATGTAGCTCCTTCTGATCTTCTCTGTACTTTTCAATGAGCATCCTCAAGGCAAATAATGCATCTGTGGTGCTCTTTCTAGGCATTAAACCATACTGTTGCGAGCAGATACCTACTTCTGTCTTCAGTCTACCCTCCACTACTCTTTCCCATAACGTCATTGTGTGGCTCATAAACATTATTCTTCTATAGTTGCCACAGCGCTGCAAGTCCCTTTTATTCTAAAAACGGGAACTAGCGCACTTTTCCGCCATTCTTCAGCAATCTTCTTGCTCGCTAGTATTCTGTTGAATAAGTTGGTCAAAAACTCCACACCCACCTCTCCAAATTTCTTCCATACCTCCACCGGTATGCCATCAGGACCAACTGCCTTTCCATTTTTCATCCTTTGTAGTGCCTTTCGAACTTCCCCCTTCCTAATCATTGCTACTTCCTGGTCCTTCACACTTGCCTCTTCTACTCTTCCTTCTCTCTTTTTCTTCATTCATCAACTTTTCTTTCCATCTATTCAGCACACTACTGGCACCAGTTAACATCTCTATCCTTAATCACCTTTACCTGCTGCACACCCTTCCCATCTCTATCCCTCGGTCT
The DNA here is from genome assembly GCF_019802595.1 of Syngnathoides biaculeatus. Classification (NCBI taxonomy): domain Eukaryota; kingdom Metazoa; phylum Chordata; class Actinopteri; order Syngnathiformes; family Syngnathidae; genus Syngnathoides; species Syngnathoides biaculeatus. The sequence continues at coordinate 431,453 of NC_084646.1, forward strand.
GGCCAACCTATAGAGGTCCCTTTTTACTTCTTTTGTGTCCAACCTCTGTGTAAATGTCGTCATATGTCTCTTGTTTAGCCTTCACCACCTTTACTTTTGCCCTACATCACATTTCAATGTATTCGTTTCACCTCTCCTCAGTCCTCTCACTGTCCCACTTCTTCTTCGCTAATCTCTTTCCTTGTATGACTTCCTGTATTTTGAGGTTCCACCACCATGTCTCCTTCTCTCCTTTCCTACCAGACGACACACCAAGTCATCTCCTGTCTGTCTCTCTGATCCCCTTGGCTGCTGTAGTCCAGTCTTCCGGGAGCTCCTCCTGTCCATCGAGAACCTTTCTGACCTCTTTCCGGAAGGCCGCACAGCATTCTTCATTTCTCAACTTCCACCACCTGGCTCTCTGCTCTACGTTGGTTTTCTTAATTTTCCTACACACCACCAGAGTCGTCCTAAACAACATCATCCTCTGTTGTCGAGTGACACTCTTCCCTACCACTACTGGACGTGCAACAGTGGTCTACAGTGTGATTAGCCCGCGTTGGACATTTCACATTATGCTTATATTTATGGAGTTCGTGGTTCAGTTTAGCTGTGTTAAGATCTCGTAGGATAATGAATGGTGAATCTGGATGTTTTTTCTCAATCTCATTTATCTGTTCGGTGAGTCTTAGCAGTGCCGCATTCATGTTAGCTTGAAGCGGAATGTAATACTGACTGGAATGAAAGATGTGCACTCACATGGCGAATAAAACGGCTTACAGTTCAAAACAGCGACTCTAAAGGCGGGCTGCAGTGTGTGCTGAGCTGTGTAATGTCCGTGCAAATGTCTCGTTGATATAAAAGCATCTTCCAGTGCTTTTCGATTTCCGTGTTAGCTCACTGACATGGTCCGCACGGTGAAGGTGGAAGCCAGGTACCATGATGGTGACGTCGGTGACGTGTCCACAAAGTCAAGTCTCCGTGAAGCATAGGGCAGGAGAACATCCAGTCTTTGCAGGTCTTGGGCAGAAATTGGAGTTCATCCTTTTTGTTGGCTAGGGAGTGTAGGTTCGCAAGATGGATCGTCAGGAGCGTGAGTCGATGTCCCCTCTTTCGCAGGGGAACTTGTGTAACTGCTCTTTGTGGCGAAGGTTGAAAGAGCGCGCAGATGAGCAACTCCAGAAAAAGATTAGGCGAATTGACGAGTGTTGTCGAAAAAAAGTCTGGAGAAGACTCTCTGATGAGGAGCAAGTCCTCTCTTGTGTATTTGAGTCCTGAGACACCTGAAAAACACACAAACATAAACAGCACCAGGAAGAACTTGCTGAAGGCTGCCACACTGGTAGGCGCCATCTTGAAAATTTTTGAAAAATATTGCATGTTCTCCCGTTGCCTGCGTGAGTTTTCTCTGGGCACTCTGGTTTCCTCCCACATTCCAAAGACATGCAACATTAATTGGATACTTTAAATTGCCCCAAAGTTTGATTATCAGTGCAGCTGTTTGTCTCAATGTGCCCTGCGATTGTCTAGCAACCAGTTCAGGGTGTACCCCCCCTTCTGCCCATTGACAGCTGGGATAGGCTCCAGCTCTCCAGCGACTGTCTGTCCAGCAATATTGCAGTACTTTTTTTATGATATAATAATTACATTTTTAGATAAGTTTATCAGATATTAAGAAATATGGAAAAAATGAAAAAAATTAATTACATTGTATGCATGAATATGAAAGTCATTTAGATTACAAATCAATTTATTTCATGACCCTTGTTAAGATGAGCAGCTTTTTTAATCAATGGATGAATCAATGTATTTAAACCACACAACTTAGTTTCACCAAACCCAAAACTTCAAAGAAGCCCAAAATGTAAAGATAAAGAATTCCTGTGTGCTTCATTAATGTGCTTTGCCTGACATGCAGCTCTTATCATTCTGGATCTTGTAGATATGACTGCACAGATATAAACTTACATGACAGGTGATGTATTACATTTGAAGAGCTGAACAGTACCTAAAAAAATGCTGTGTCCTGACTGGAGCTCTGTTACTGTGAATTTCTGTCTCGCCTATAATGTGACATTGCACTACTTGGGAGGATGATGCTATCCTTTGAATAAGGACCACTGACATGTCAGGAGAAACTTTGGTGGTTGAGACTCTCATTTACCTTAGCGCAAACCATTGATGCTATTCCTTTTCACTCATCCATCATTTACCCCATTGTTACTCCACACAGCTCGTCCCATTTAGGCTGCATCTTTTCAACTACCTCTAGACAGGATTCACCCAGAGTTCCTAAAGGCTCTGGAAGTTGTGGGGCTGTCCTGGTTGACACACCTCTGAAACATTGCTTGGACATCGGGGACAGGGTGGTCGTCCGCCTGGTTAAGAAGTGGGACAGGAGGGTGTGTTCCAACTATAGTACAGGGGGATTGCACTCCTCAGCCTCCCCGGAAAGGTCTTTTCAGGGGTGCTGGAGAGGAATGTCCATTGGGAATTCCAATTTCAGATTGAGGGGGAGTAATGGGGTTTTATTCCTGGCCATGGAACAACTCTATACCCTTGGCATGGGCCTCAAGGGTACATGGGAATTCGGGCAACCAGTCTACATGTGTTTTGTGAACTTCAAGAAGGCATTCGACCATGTCCCTGGGGGAGTCCTGTGGGTGGTGCTTTAGGAGTATCATGTGGCAAACCCCCTGATACTAGCTGTTGGCTCCCTGTACAACCGGTGTCAGAGTCTGGTCCGCATTGCCGCCAGTAAGTCGGACTCGTTTCCGGTAAGGGTTGATTCTGTTCAAAACTTTTATGGACAGAAATTCTCGCCACAGCCGAGATGTAGAAGGACTCTGATTCAGTGGGCTCAGGATTGCATCCCTGCTTTTAGCTGATGAAGTTGTTCTATTGGCTACAGAGTACTAGACGCTTCCCTGTCCGCAAACTCTTGACAAATCTCTAATCTCCCTTTCATAGCCAAGATTTTTGAGGATGTTATTTTTAATCAACTCAGCAATTTCTTTCAATTAAGTGAACTTTTTGCCAAATTTCAATCAGATTTCTGAACCTATCAGAGTACGGAATCTGCTATTATCAATGTGCTAAATGATATAAGATTGAATAGTGACGAAGAAAATGTGTCAATTTTGGCAAAATGGGGATGACATACAGGGTCCCGCAAGAGACACCTCCTGTTCAGCTTGTATATACTACTCGTCGGTCAAATTTTCCAGAACTTTAATTTTGACTAAAAGCAGTTTTAATTGTACTTTTCAAATGTTTTTATTCATGTATTTGAATGCTTTTAATCATGTAAAGTACATTGCATTACCATGTGTATGAAATGCACTATACAATGAATTTGCTTTGATCCCACTGTGTTTGAAACATTCTACATTCACTTTCGATCTTGCGTTTCTTCGGTGCTGTTATTTCTGCAGACTGGCGGCAAAAGTTTTTATTGAGGGTCGTTTAGTGCATCAGGAACCAGGTGTATTGTACGAGTATTTACTGAGGGTCATTGAATGCCTCAAGAGATGTGTTGGTTTTGCCTGTCAACATTAGTTGTTGAAACTGATAGGTGCAACACAGATGATTTCAAGCTTCTTGTGCGGGCCTTTTTCAGTTGTATGTTCAGAATTTTCTGTGGGCCAATAAAAATTGGCCTGCAGGCTTGGATTTGGGCTTGTTTGAGCTGATCCAGGGTCAGAAGTGTAAGGAGAATGAGGAACCAAGTAGCATCTTAGTATGAAGAGCAGAAGAGGATGAAGGGCAAAGTCTATAAAACTGTGGTGAGAGTCGGCCATGATGGGCGGATTAGAAACGGTGGAACTGAAGAAACAACAGGAAGAAGAACTTGAGGTAGCAGAAATTCATATGTTGAGGGTCTCGATCGGAGTGAGCAGGTTGGATAGGATTAGAAATGAGCTCATTAGAGGGACAGCCAAAGTTGGATGTTTTCGAGACAAGTTTAGAGAGAACAGACTTTGATGGTTTTGACATGTCCAGAGGCAAGAGAGTTATTACACTGGTAGAAGGGTGCTGAGGATGGAGCTGCCAGCCAAAAGAGCGAGAGGAAGACCAAAGAAAAGGTTGATGGATGTTGTGAGGGAGGACATGAAGACATTGGGTGTTAGAGAGGAAGATGCACGAGATAGGCTTAGATGGAAAAAGATGACAAGCTGTGGTGACCCCTAATCAGGACAACCTGGAAGGAAAAGAAGAAGAAGACCAAGTCCTGTCGTGTAGACCTGGGATGATTCCTCACCTTTCTAATGATCATTGAGACGAGGTGATTTCTTAAATGGGGCTCCACTCCGATTGAGATTGACCGTCACGTTTAGGTTCTTCAATTTTCTAATGATTGCTCCAGCAGTGGACCTTTTTCACCAAGCTTTCTTGGCAATTTTTCCGTAGCCCTTTCCAGCCATGTGGATTTGTACAATTTTGTCTCTGGTGTCTTTGGACAGCTCTTTGGTCTTGGCCATATTACAAGTTTTAGCCTAACTGATTGTATAGGGTGGACAGGTGTCTTTATGCAGCTAACAACCTCACACAGGTGCATCTGATTCAGGATAATACATGGAGTGGAGGTGGACTTTTAAAGGTGGACAAACAGGTCTTTGTTCATCAGAATTCTAGCTCAGGAACAGGTATTCAAATACTTATTTGCAGCTGTATCACAGTAATCATTAAAAAGTCCAAAAACCTGTCCGATCTAGAGAAGATCTGTGTGGAGGAGTGGGCCAAAATCCCTCCTGCTGTTTGTGCAAACCTGGTGAACAACTACAGGAAACGTTTGACCTTTGTAACTGCAAACAAAGGCTACTGTACCAAATATTAACATTGGTTTTCTCAGGTGTTCAAATACTTATTTAAAGTATCATACATTGTGATTTCTTTTTAGATTATCTCTCTCATATTGGACTTGCACCTCTGATGAAAATTTCAGACCCCTCCATGATTTCTAAGTGCAAAAACTTGCAATATGGCAGGGTCTTCAAATACTTTTTTTCTTCACTGTAATGAACAAAATTGGTGAAAAGGGGCCGCCTTGGCAGAGTCCACCTCCAACCTGAAATGAATTCGATTTACTTCCAGCAATGCAGATCAAACTTTATTTATATAGGTTGTACAGGGACCAACCAGCCTGTATGGGGGGTTCGGTATACCAGGCAATCGCAAAGGACCCCCTACAGAGCTTGCTCAGGGATAGGGTCAAACGGCTTCTCCAAGTCCACAAAACACATGTAAACTGTTTGGGCAAACTGATCCTGACGGAGGTGGAGAGATGGTTCACTTTTCCATGGCCAGGATGAAAACCACAACCTCCTGAATTACAAATTTGACTTCTCGATGGATTTTCCTCTACAGCACTCCTGAATAGATCTTACCAGGGAGGCTGAGCAGTGTTATCCCCTGTAGTTGGAACACACCCTTTAGTCCCCCTTCTTAACAAGGAAGACCACCACCGCAGTCTGTCAATTCAGAGGCACTGTCCCGGATGTCCTCTTGATGCTGTAGAGGTGTGTCAACCATGAATCTCATCCACCCACAGGACATTGCTACTGTGGTGTTTTTTAACCAGCTTGGTGACCTCAACACCAGAGATAGGAGAGCCCACCTTAGAGAACCCAGACTCTGCTTCTTCTTCTGAAGGCATGTCAGTGGAATTGAGGTTTTCAAAGTATTGTCCCCATCGATTCATAATGTGGTGATTCGAGGTCCGCATTTCCCAATCCTCACTATACACAGTGTTGACAGTGCAATGTTTCCCTCTTCTGAGATGCCAGACGATGGAACATAATTTTTTCAAAGCTGTCTTGAAGTTGTTCTCTATGGACACACTGAACCTCTCCCACACCTGGGTTTGCCTCAGCTGCATTTCTTCTTGGAAAACCGGTACCCATCAACTGCCATGGGAGTCTCACAGTTCAAAAGGTCCAATAGGAACTTGGTTTTCATTATGGACAACCCGTGATGAGCACGAAAGTCCACTAACACTACTTGAGTTCTGATTGGGGGGCTTGTTCTTCCCAATCACGGCCTTCGAGGTCTCACTGTCCAGCAGGTGTGCTCTCCAGCACTCCCTCTAAAGACTCCAAAATGGGTGGGTACTCTGAAGTGTTGTTTGGTTCATAGCCCCAAACAACAGTCAGGACCCATTCTACCACCCAAAGGCAGAGATAGGCTACCCTCTCGTCCACCAGGGTGAACCCCAACATGCATACATCTAGCCAGGGAGCAATAAAAAACACCCACACACCTCTTACTCGAGGCAACTCCAGAGTGGAATAGAGATCACCCTCTCTCAAGAGGAATTGTTTCAGGGCCCAAGCAGTGTGTGGAGGCGAGTCCGACTAGATCTAGTTGGAACTTCTTAACCTTACACACCAGCTCAGGCTCCTTCCCTGCCAGAGAAGTGACATTCCACATCCCTAGAGACAGTTTCTGTGGCCGGGTTTCGGATCGCCAAGGTCCCTGCCTACGGCCACTTCCAAGCTCACACTGCACCTGACCTCTTTGGCCCCTACCAAAGGCGGTGAGATCATGGGAAGGGGGAACCACATTACCCTTTCGGGCTGTGCCTGGCCAAGCATCAAGGGTGCAGGCCCGTCCAACAGGTTCTCACCTTCTAGCACTAGCCCCACGCCTGGCTCCAGAGGGGGGCCCCAGTGACCTGCGTCTGGGCAAGGGAAACCCCCTTTCCAAGCCTGCAGTGCTGACAACGCAGATGCATTTTAAATGTGTCCAAATATGTCACGGGTGTAAACTCAACCGAAGGACGCGTGACGAAGTGTTCTTTCACATCCGGTGGGTACATAGCGTTAGATTCAGCTATAAACAAATTTTATTAGAAAATTGAATCCATCTCTCCACTCTTCAAAAAAAGCCTAAACCCTTTTAACTGCAACCACTCCCCTCTCGTCCACTGGCGTACATGCGCAATAAGTGTACCCACACCTGTTCAGCACCTCTTACATTGGGCAACTCCAGACTGGAAGAGAGTCCAACGCCTCTCAAGAGGACTGGCTGAGGCCTGACTATATCGAGTCTGAACTTCTTGACCTCACACACTGGCTCGGGTTCCTTACCCTTCCAGAGAGGTAACAATTTGTATCCCAAGAGCTAGCTTCTGCAGCTGGGGATAAGATTGCCAAAGTCCCTGCCTTCAGCCACTACCTAGCTCACACTGCACACACCTATGGCCCCTTTCTCAGGTGGTGAGCCCATCGGAAGGGGGACGCATGTTCCCATTTCAGGCTCTGCCTGCCTTCAATCCCCATCAATAAGCAGATAGTCTCGTCTTGCCATCAACTGACCTCTGGAGGTGTATCAGGGTCTACAGAGCCTCACAAATTTCAGAGGCTGTTATGTGACAACAGGAGACAAAAGCAAGTCATTCGCAGAGGAGCTTCACTGGTTCTTTGCTCGCTTTTAATCACATCTGTGACACTCAGCAGTGCCACCAGGCTCCAGTAACTTATTGTACAGGATCATGATATGAGGTTTCTGCTCCTGGCTGTGAACCCCAGATACGATTGCCCTGTTGGCCTCACGCTTGTCATTATGAAGTATTTCGAGATGCTGCTTCGCAAATATATTAAAGACTGCCTCCCGGCCAATTTCGACTCCCAGCGATTTGCATACCGAGGATTTGTAGACCTGCGGAAACTATGACGAATATAGTTGATGAGCCACACAATGAAGTTATGGGAAAGATAAGTGGAGGCTAGACTCAAGACAGAAGTAACTATCTGCGAGCAACAGTATGGTTTCAGGCCTATAAAGAGTACCACAGATTAATTATTTGCCTTGAAGATGCTAGTGGAAAAGTACAGAGAAGGTCAGAAGGAGCTAGATTGTGTCTTTGTAGCTCTGGAAAAAGCCTATGACAGAGTTCCAAGAGAGGAACTGTGGTACAACACAAGTAAGTCTGGTGTGCCGGATGAATACGTTAGAATAGTTCAGGACATGTATGAGGGAAGCAAAACAGTAATGAGGTGTGCTGTAGGTGTGACAGAATAATTTTAGTTGGACGTGGGACTGCATCAGGGATCAGCTCTGAGCCCCTTCCTGTTTGGAATCATAATTATCAAAATCAAAATCTGCTTTATTGGCCAAGAGTGTAACAAACTTTTTCCCCAGCAGTTGGTACCACCCTGATACAACATTAAGATCAAAGAACAAACTAAGAAGAAAGAACAAGACACATTCTGTTAATAGGAAGTAATCCTGAAAGGAAGACGCTCCCCAAAATTATAGGAATGAGAGCACACATTAAAAATTAGTAGATGAGGGTTCAGTGTTTCTTTTAATGTCGGTCATACACAGATTTCACCAAGAAACATCTCTAAATTGTAAAAGTATTATCAAAATTCCTCTCTTGCTCAGATATTCCAATGAGCCCAGCTGGTAAACTGACAGCCAGTCAACGTTTGCCACGCCTGCAGGCGTGGGGGGTCAGTGCATGCACGAATAGCTGTAAATACGAGCCAGGAAGTCTTGTGTGCTGAGAGCTAATAAAGCAAGTATAACAGCGAGTCGATGCTCCATGTTATTATACTTCGGCCATTGAGCAGACAAAACAAAAATAAAGTACAATGTTCTCGCGTTTAAACCAGAATACACACAGGCGGAACTTGACGTGTTGGAGAGGGGGCGTGACGGTGACTGAGGGCATAAGATGGACCTCGGAGATGTTCCAGACAGGCTTGTTTCAAAACACTGGTGTTTGTGTTCTCTTTGTGACCTCATGCCAACTGTGGCAGAATGTCAGTGTTGTCGTGAGCTTGAAAAGGTCGAACAAAAAATGGAGCATACTGGGATGAACTTGGATCAACTTGTCTGTATAACATTGATACTAGATGATAGATACGAAGTTCTTTTGACGAAGACGTGTTACATATCAATTTACTTGTGATCCAGGACAGTTTGATGAAAGGACCACTTGTACATCCAGTGGAAAATCGGTAAGTACATATTTTAAGTGTCTTGGACTGCTACGTGAATGCTATGTGAGCTATACGAATGCTATGGGCTATGTCCAAAGTTTATCAAAAATGTGAGCTCATTTTCTGAGTACGGCGTAGGACTATCTAATGGTTTATTTCTATCTGGAATATAAAATCCAAAAACAAAACAATAAAAATTGGGACTTCCCTAAAGTGATTACATGTATATATCCATCCATCCATTTCTTAGCTGCATGAGGGTCCAGGGAGTGCTGGAGCCTATACCAGCTGTCAACAGGCAGGAGGCAGGTTACACACACGCAGACACAGGGAGAACATGCGAACTCAACACACAGAGGTCCGGGATTGAACCCAGGTCCTCATAACTGTGAGGCCAACGCTTTACAGCTTTTGCACCATCCCGCCTCATAAAGTATGTTGTTGCTTATAGAGTATCGCCACGAGAGGCTATCGCTAAGCGGCTAATAACCAGTAATGGTTAGATGCACGCAAATTTCCCTGGCTGATAAATGAGCCTGAACTGTGACAGCCACAGCTTTAGCTTGTCAGGTTGACCCCACTGGAGGTCAAAGAAGGACAAAATTGGGTGCATTTTCTCAGTTTTGGTGCAGAACACGTCGACATCTTGGCTTAGCTGGAACGAATGGGCTATAATGCTAAGCACCGGTGACGTCAGGGGCGTGGTCAAGGATGTTTCTTCCGGGTCTGGCTATGAAAGCTGACACATATCCAGATTTTGCTTGGCTTTCAAAAATGTTCTTTACTTTCATTTTTTTCTCAATTAATGTCCAAAATATATGTAATAATAACATTACTTCACATTGGAGGGTTTATTGTACAAATTAATTTAAGAGAGAGTCTTCCTTTAATAAGAGTCACAAATGTGCAAGATGCAGAGTCTTCTTCATTTGGAACAGGTAAGAGATAAGAGTGTGTCAACGCCCAACAATATAGACCAGTGCAATGATAATTGTGCAAAGGGAGTAGTTTAAAGTGATGAATCATGCGATAGTCTACAACTAATACTAATGCTGATTGGACCAGCAGGATTTGTGGGTGTGTTCTAACAACGGCACAAGGCAGAAAGGCTGATCAAGAATTTAATGGCTTAATTGTCAGAGGGAGAAAACTGTTTGAATGCCTGCTAGTTTTGACTTGCATTGATTGGTCGCGGTTACCTGAGGTAAGGAAGAGCTTCCAGCTTGAATGCGGAGGGTCCGAAAGGTTCCTGCCCACTCTGGATCTAGTTTGAGTGGCGTTCAAGTCTTTAAGGGTGGGAAGGGTGGTGCCGTAATTCCGTTCAGTGGTTTTGATCATACGTTGTAGTCGGAGTTTGTCCTTTTTTGTGGCACTCCCAAACCAGACTGTAATGCAGGTACACAGTAATGATTGGGTGACTGCTGTGCACAACTGTCACAGCAGCTCTTGTGACAGGCTGTGCTTCCTCAGAAGCCAGAAGCAGTACATCCTTTGCTGGGCTTATTTGAGGATGGAGTTGATGTTTGTCTCCCACTTCAGGTCCTGTGACACTGTAATTACCAAGAATTTGAAGGTCTCGGCGGTTGACACAAAACAGTTGGACAGCGTCAGGGGCAGCTGTGGTGAAGGATGCCTCCTGAAGTCCACAATCATCTCTACCGTCTTTAGAGTGTTCAACACCAGGTTGTGTTGGCCACACCAAAGCTCCAGTCTCGCAACTTCCTGTCGATACACGATAGTGCACATGGATGAGGTTGTGTCCCCCAGTCTCACCTGTGGTGTCCTGCCAGTCAGGAAGTAGTAGATCCACTGGGAGATGGCAGGCGAGACACTGAGCTGGAGATGTTTGGAGGAGATGAGTTCACTGAGGATGGTTTTAAACGCTGAAGTCCACGAACAGGATCCTCGCATAGGTTCCCTTGTTGTTGAGATTCTCAAGGGTGATCCGTGTTGACACCATCATCTGCAGACCTGTTAATTCAATAGACAAACTGCAATGGGTACAGCCGAGGATCTGTGACGCTCGTGAGTTGGTCCAGCACAAGGCGTTCAAAAGACTTCATGACCACAGATTTCAAGGCAAAAGGCCCATAGTCATTAAGACCCGAGACTCCTGCTTTTTTGGGGACTGGTATGATGGTGGAGTGTTTGAAGCAAATTCTCTACAACTCCAGAGACCTGTTGAAGATCTTTGTGAACACAGAAGCAAGTTGGTCTATGCACACTTTGACACAGGATGAAGATACAAGGTCTGGGCCCGGCGCTTTGTTGATCTTTTCTTTGTTATTAAAACGGTGGAGTGGATGGTGGTCCAGCTTGGCGGGTGAGTGGTGTGAAAGTAACCTTTTCAAATCTGCAGTAAAAGCTATTGAGGTTATTGGGTAGCCCGCTCTTGTTTTCTCCTGAAGGGAGGGGGGGGGGGGCTCGTTTGTAATTAGTCAGCGATTGGATTTGGAGTCATTCGCCCCAGGATGTTTTTCCAGTTTAGATGCATAGTCACTCTTTGCGATGTTAAATTCTTTTGTCAGCTATTTTCTAGTGTGGTTGTTGAGGGCCTAATCCCCACTACGATATGCAACCTCTTTAGCCTGGCGGAGTTGCCTAACTCTGGCTGTAAACCACGGCTTGTTATTGAACGTGTGACAAGTTTTCGTTGCTATAAACACCTCCTCACAGAAACTGACATATGCAGTAAAAATATTTGTGAATTCAACTAGGCTGCTTGCTGAATTTTCAAAGAAAATCCGCTCTGTGCAGTCAGAGCAGTTTTGAAATTCTAATTTTGCTCTGTTGGTCCACTTTTTTTTTTACGGATTTTACCAAAGGCTTCACCACTTAAGTGCTTGCCTCTATCTCAGGATGAAGTAGAGTAAGCAGTGAGCAGAGGAGCTTAGAGGACCACGGGGAAGGGCGCGATATGTGTTTTTAATGGAAGTATAATATACAGTATTTTCCCTTGTGAGACATTTTACGTGCTGCTTTTATTTAGGGAGTGGTTAAGCTTAGCTGTGTTAAAATCTCATAGGATAATGAGTGGTGAATCTGGGTGTTTTGTTCTCACTCGTTTACCTTCTCAGCGAGTGTTAGCTACTCTTCAGAGTCATCCATATTGCTTCATTTACATTAAAATTAAAAACATTCTCTGTAGGATCCCAGGGGATCCCTCCAGACAGCCCCCTACAATGTTTTTGTTTATTGTCCCATTTTTCATGCCTTTGGTGTTTTCATGTCTAGACGGAGGATGAAAAGGGCAGGTCAGACAGAACGTGGTAAATGAGCAAGACAGTTCTACTGATGATTGATGTGATGGAATGTTTTTATAGTGTCTAAACACCTGTAAGGATCTGTGAGTTGATATCCAAATAGAGCCTATATTACTGTTGTAGGTCCTATCACAAACTATTAATGAGAATGTTCGTGAGTTGGTGTACGGAGTTATTGTTCTGATATCTACTCACTTCCTACCCCAACTGAAGAGCCCTGACCATTCCCCAAAGGATGGCCCAGGGAACCAGACCAACTGAGACCCGTTGATTTTTCAAGGTTTTAAGCTCGGACTGTTTATTTTGCGTAATGCCGAAGGTGATATTTCACAACAAATTGTTTCATCACTGAAGCCATAGCTCAAACAGGCAGTCTCCTACTTCTCAATGTTAACTCTCACCACAATGAAGAGTGAGTCAAATTTCCAAAGAGCCCATTTGGCGTTTTGCCAACAATTAGAACAATTATGTATACTTGTGCTAGGCACAGTCCATATTAAGTGAAGATGGTTATGTGAATTACATTTATAAAAGAGAAGCTCACACTAAGTATTTTGGAACAACGCCTGTGTAAGTTCTTTTTTTTTTTTTTTGCCTTTGTTGCATTGTAACATGTATTGTACTGTATGTAATGCAGCCATCTTTAAACTTATCTTGGTCTTTTTAATATTATTTAAGTAATATTAACCACAACAAAGTGACTCACTAGCAACTCCTGATTGGAAATGCTGAAAGTAAAAATAAAACAAATATAATCAGTGTCTGGTATCCCTTATCCCAGGTTTCCATGCACCTTTTTGCACTGTAAGTCCTAACTTATTATCTACAACTGAATTGAATTAGGAGAAGACTAAGATCATCATCGTGGACTTCAGGAGCGGGTGCACCCAGTGTCCCCCGCTAACCATCAACGGTGCTGCAATAGCGCAGTTGAACAGCACCAAATTCCTGGGTGTCCACATCTCCGAACACCTGTCCTGTACCACAAAAACCACAGCACTAGATAAAAAGGGTCAACCGCAGCTCTACTTCCTGCGGAAACTGAATGAGCTGGAGCTCCGTCCCCCATTATTATCTCCTTTTACAGAGAGACATTTGAAAGCATCATATGCAGCATCATCACCGTGGTGTACAACGCCGGCACCACCTCCTCCCACATAATCGCGCAACACATGGTGAGAGCAGCTGAGAGAATCATAACAGTGTTTTTCTTCCCTCCCTTCTGGACAATTACAGCACTCACCTCACCTGCAAGGTCACCAGGGTCGCTGGTGACGCCACTAACCCATCCCAATGCCTCTTCAAATTGCTGCTATCAGATAGGAGATTGCAGAGTCTTCCAGCCAAAACCAGCAGGCTCAAAAATAATTTCTTCTACCAGGCAGTCAGGATGCTCAACTACCTCTCTGCTTTGCCCCCATTATTATTATCATCCCTCCCTGGCACCCAGAACCATTGAGTGTAGACCAGAAATTAAACACTTTAGGCACAGTATTTGCCTTGCCCTAACAGCACAGTGGACATTATCCACTGATTTCAGATAAATGTAAATGTTAAATTAGCCAGATTGACCATATTAGTTATACAGTAGTCTATAGCAGATGGGGCAAACTACGGCCCGCGAGCAACATCCGGCCCGTTGGTCTTTTTAAGATGGCCAACCGAAGATTGACAGAGAATTAAGGTTCGATTAGAATGATTGCATTCATTCCATTTCACCTGTAATAACAGGCATTTCAACACTAGGTGGCACATTAGTTGAGGTGTCTTGATTTAGCGGAGCGCGAGCCATTTCCTGTTATTCGCCTTTTTTTACTGATCAGATCAGAACCGATCTCCAACAATGTTCAAGAAAAGAAAAGTCGACAGTGAGTGCCGGTTGTTTAAGAAACAATGGATAAATTACTACATAAATTACTAAATACTTTTATACTGAAGCCCAATCCAAGGCTGTATATCTTATTTGCCAAAAAAACGTGCAGTTTTAAAGACTGCAACATCAACTGTTACTTTTCTACCAAGCATGCAAATTATGCTAGCAACCTTTCATCACAAGAACGTACGGCTACTGCTGTCAGGTTGGTAGCTTGCTTGCAGGCTCAGCAAAACAACTTGATTGGAGCATTTTCCATCCAAGAAGCAAGCATGAAGACAAGTTATTAACTGCTATTCAAACTAGAAAAGCCAGCAAGCCTTTCTCCGAAGGGGATTGTCTTAAAGAATGCATGATAGAGACAGCAAGCATTTTATGTCCGAAGAGGAAGAACAAATTAGAAAAAATGTGCTCATCACGTAGGTCAGTAACTCACCGTATTCAAGTAATTGACGAAGATTTAACTGGCAAGTTAAACAAAAAAGCTGAGTCATTTACATTCTATTCTTCGGCACTGGATGAAAGCAATGATATAGACCGCTCAACTTAATTTTCATCAGAGGGATTAATGAGAATTTTGAGGTAACGAAGGAGATTTTGTGATATAGCTTTTACTGTTGACATACTGACACACATGAATGAGCTGATTGTTAAATTACAAGGGAAAAAAATTCATGAAATGCAAGCAAACATCAGAGCCTTCAAAACTAAGCTGTTTTTATTTTCAAAGCAAATGTTAGACAAGTCATTTACTCATAGCCCCACATTGGCTACCTTAAAAGATGCCCCATGACGTGTAAAAAAAAATATAGAGAATAACTGGGTGATCTCCATGAGGAATTCTGCTGTTGGTTTTGTGATTTTGGAAAAATTGACAGGCACTTCAGCTGGTGTCATGTCCCTTCTCACACAACCCGGAAACGGTGCCACAGGAGTTGCAGTTGGAGCTAATTTCATTAAGTGCAGCCAAATTTTGAAACATCCGGAACCGGCACAGAGGATGCTGGTGTTGTTTGGCTCCACATATGTTTGTGAACATACATTTAGTGTGATGAATACCAACAAAGCACCCCTTAGATCCCAGATGAGTGATGAACACCTCAGATCTGTTATGAGAATTGCACAACAGAATTACCACCAGACTTTGATGCATTGGCTAAAATGGGTGATCAACAACACTGTTCTCATGAAAAGGTATGGTAATACTTCAATGTTTTTTTCTGAATAAGTTTGATATGTACTGTTAAAAAAAATAAATGCTGTTTTTTTTTCAAAAAATATGTAACGTATCTTGTGCTGACTCGGCCCGTCTGTCAAATTTTAAGTCGATGTGGCCCACGAGCCAAAAGGTTTGCCCACCCCTGGTCTATAGTATGAGGAACAATGTACGCCCGTGAAAAAGTAGTAGCCCCCTTCTGATTTTTTTTTCGGATACAGGGAGTCCTCAGGTTAAAACGTCCTCGACCTGAAATGTTTCGACTTTCGTCCACCATTTTGTCCTGAGCACCAGTGTTTCTGCTTAGGTAATGCATGCTTATTGTGTTTGTGCGCTGGGAGTATACTGTATGTGCCTTTTTCACCCACGTTTTTACACATTACGGCCCAAAAGAAGCAAACTTGTTTTTTAGCAATGCTGGTCCAGGCTAAAGAAAAGCAATCACAATGGAAACGAAGCTTAACATCATAAAAAGTTCGGAGAAAAGAGGAACACTGACGAACATTAGTATGTTTCAGTCTTCAGTCGGTCAATCGTGGCGATTATTATTAAAGACAAAGCCCGTAGTTTCACGCATGTGAAGGGTTTCGCTCCTATGACAGATACAGTGGTGATGAAGCAACTTTTTCGTGAAGAAAAAAAAACAAAGCAACGTTCTTCGATCCTTACAACACAAGGAAATCTAAACTGCAGTTTTCCAATGTCAATTCAGCAAAGAAAAATCCAAACCTCTCTGACCCTCTGTGAAAAAGTAGATGCCCCAACCCCCAAGTCACAATGTTACTGCAACTAACCACAAATTTGGGAAAGGTGAGTTCAATTTCACAAGCCATACCCAAATCTGATTACTACCATACTCTTTGAATCTAGAAATCACTGAACTAGAATTTGTCAGAGAATCTCTAGAGCCAATGCATCACGCCATGATCCAAAGAAATTAAAAAAGAAAGGGAAATAAGTGATTGAATCCATTTGTCTGGAAAAGTTACAAAGCCATTTCCAAGCCTTTGGGCCTCCAGTGAACTACTGTCAGAACCAATATCCACAAATGGAGAAAACTTTGAACTGTGACAAACCTTCCTAGGAGTGGATGACGAACTAAAATTACTCCAAGAATGCGACGACAACTCATCCAGGAGGTCTCAAAAGAACCTTGAACAACGTCTTTTTTTTCCCCCATTCTTTTTTATTATTTCCACATTACTTGTGGATTTTTGCAAAGCCATGATCACATATAGCTTCCAGGACCTAATTGATCTGGGACTGATGCACAACTTATCAATAACAAAGAAATATCAAAAGGAAATCAATATTTCGGAGGACATCTCGAGACCACCGGGATGTGAATGGATAGACTCTCTCAGCAAGAGACGGAGAAGGCGGAGGGAGTCGAAACAAAAGCGAGGATGTTGGGTGGGCCTTGCTGCTAAGCTAAGAAAGCAACTTCACAGCCTGCACTTCCAAGCATCTTTTTGACCAACGCAAGAGCCATCACCCACAAAATTGATTAATTGGAATGACAACTAGGCACGAGCAGGTTGTCTGGAACTGCAGTATTATTTACATCACGGAGACATGTCTATATCCGCGAATCCCCGATGCTGCAGTTTTGCTAGCAGGCTGCATGCTACATCGACAGGACAGAACCGAAGCCTCTGGTAAGGCCAGAGGGGGAGAGCTTTGTGTTTATGTTCACAACGACTTGTATTCTAACAGTAGGATTATTGACACCCACTCTTCTCCTGATTTAGAGGTCCTTTATTGTTTACTCCAACATTAAACATTCACACAGGGCCTCGTCCACCCCCATCTTGCTGTATCCAATCATGTCTGATCTCTTCAACAATCTTCAACGGCTCCTTGCAACAATCAAACATTCCCCCCTGCCTAAAATCTGCAACGATCCTCCCCATCCCCAAAAGCGATTGACAGTCTAAATGATGACGGGCCTGTTGCACTCACACCTGTGATCATGAAGTGCTCTGAGAGGCTGGTTGCACGCCTCACAAGGGGCTAAATTCCTTCCTCATCCGACCCCTACCTGTTTGCCTACAGAGGAAACTGGTCCATCAAGGCTGCTATTGCAATAGCTCTCCACACTGCACTGAGCCACCTGGAACGCCAAGGTAACCACGTCAGGATGCTTTTCATCGCCTTTAGCTCAGCCTTTAATTCCATCATCCCAGCCATTTTGGATGATGAACTCTCCCTCCTTGGACCATCTCCTTCCATCTGCTGCTGCATTAAAGACTTTCTGGCAAACCGTCCACAGTCTGCCAGACCTGACTCCTGTGTAAGTTCCTTTTTTCTTTTATTTTTGTTGTGTGGTAAAATGTATGTATATATATGGAATGTAATTAAATGTATCTCAGTCTTCCATCCATCCATTTTCTTAGCCACTTATCATCCACAAGGGTTGCAGGAGCGCTGGCACCTATCCCAGCTGTCAATGGGCAGGAGGGTGGACACACCCTGGACTGGTTGCCAGGCAACCACAGGGCACATAGAGAGAGACAACAGTCGAACTCACAACCACACTTTGAGGCAATTTAGAGTGCATATTGGTCTTTTAGATATTATTCAAAGAAAAAATAATAATAATTAAAGCAGCTTTGCTTCAGCTATATTTCCTCAAGCTTTTTATTCATATCACAGAAAATTTTGTCCCAATAAGGAAAAACTGTTGACTTCAGTTCGATAAAATTATGATTCTTTCTATTCCCCTGCAGGTTTCTTGAGTACTGGTGACCAGGCAGCAAAGGGAAATTATGGTTTGTTGGACCAAATCCAGGCTCTTCGGTGGACCAGTGAGAATATTGCAGCTTTTGGTGGTGATCCTTTACGTATAACTGTGTTTGGCTCAGGGGCTGGAGCCTCCTGTGTCAACCTTCTCACACTATCTCACTACTCAGAGGGGAACCGCTGGAGCAACACCACAAAGGGTAAAATTTACAAGTTAAATGGGAATACAGAGGTAATGTGTGAAGCAAGCAGTGCTGGGTAAAAGATCACAAAATTTAATATTTAACATTGCAACTTTTTGGAAATCCTTTGTCAAAGTAAATTTAATTTAAATTAATTTTTACTTCTTTTCCTTTTGGCTTGTACCGTTAAGGGTCACCACAGCGTGTCATCTTTTTCTATCTTAGCCTATTTCCTGCAGCTTCCTCTCAAACACCAACTGAACCACCCTTCTACCAATATACACACTCTCGCCTCTGGATATGTCCAAACCGTCACAGTCTGCTCTCTCGAACCTTGTCTCCAAAACATTCGACTTAAGTTTTCCCTCTAATGAGCTCATTTCTAATCCTATCCAAACTGCTCACTCCTAGAGAGAACCTCAACTTCTTCATTTCCAACACCTCCAGTACTGCATCATGGCCGGCCTCACCACTGTCTTATAAAATTTGCCCTTCACCCTAGCAGAGACTGTTCTGTCACATAACACACCAGACACCTTCCGCCAGCTGTTCCAACCTGCTTGGACCTGTTTCTTCACTTCCTTACCACACTCACCATTGCTCTGGATTGTTGACCCCAAGTATTTGAAGTTGTCCACCCTCGGTATCTCTTCTCCTTGGAGCCTCACTCTTCCCCCTCCACCCCTCTCATTCACGCACATATTCTGTTTTACTCCGGCTAATCTTCTTTGCTCTCCTTTCGAGTGCATGCCTCCATCTTTCTAATTGTTCCTTTGCCTGCTCTCTGCTTTCACTGCAGATCACTATGTCATCTGCGAACATCATAGTCCAAGGGGATTCCAGTCTAACCTCATCTGTCACCCTATCCATTACAACTTCAAACAGGAAGGGTGTTGAGCTGATCCCGGATGGAGTCCCATGTCCACCTTAAATTCTTCTATCACACCTGTGGAAAACCTCGCCACTGTTCTGCTGCCCTCATATATTGCCCAGACATATTTTTCTGTCACACCAGACTTACCCATGCAGTACCACAGTTCCTTTCTTGGTACTCTGTCATAGGCTTTTCTAGATCCACAAAGACACAATGTAGCTCCTTCTGACCTTCTCTGTACTTTTCCACTAGCATCCTCAAAGAAATAATGCAACTGTGGTACTTTTTCTAGACATGAAACCATGCTGTTGCTCGCAGATACTTACTTCTGCCCTGAGTCGAACCTCCACGACTCTTTCCCACAACTTCATTGTGTGGCTCATCAACTTTATTCCTCTATTATTCCCACAGCGCTGCACATCGCCTTTTTTCTTAAAAATGGGAAGTAGCACACTTTCCTCCATTCTTCAGGCATCTTCTCGCCCGCTAGTATTCTATTGAAAAAGTTGGTCAAAAACTCCACAGCCACCTCTCCAAATTGCTAACAAATCTCCACAGGTATGTCATCAAGATCAACTGCCTTTCCATTTTTTGTCCTTTGTATGCCTTTCTAACTTCCCTTACTAATCATTGCCACTTCCTGGTCCTTGCCTCTTCAACTCTTCCTTCTCTCTCATTTTCTTCATTCATTAGCTTCTCAAAGAATTATTTCCATCAATTTACCACACTACTGGCACCAGTCCACACATTTCCATCTCTATCTTTAATCATCCTTATCTGCTGCACATCCTTCCCATCTCTATCCTTTTGCTGGCCAACCTGTAAAGATCCTTTTCTCCTTCTTTTGTCTCAAACTTGGGTGTAAATGTCATCATATGCCTCTTGTTTAGCCTTCACCACCTCTATCTTTCCCCTACGTTGCCTCTCCTCAGCCATCTCATTGTCCCACCTCTTCTTTGCTAATCTATTTCCTTCTATGATTTCCTGTATTTTGGGGTTTCACCAGCAAGTCCCCTTTCCTACCAGAAGACACACCAAGTACTCACCTGCCTGTCTCTCTGATCACCTTAGCTGTAGCAGTCCAATCTACCAGGAAATCCTCCATCAAGAGCCCTTCTCACCTCTTTCCGAAAGGCCACGCAACATTTTTCCTTTCTCAGCTTCCACCACCTGGTTTTCTGCTCTACCATTGTGTTCTTAAACTTCCTACCCAGCACCAGAGTCATCCTATACACCGCCATCCTATGCTGTCAAGCTACACTCTCCCTACCACTGCCTTACAGTCAATAACCTCCTTCAAAATTAATGATCTGCACAAAATATAATCCACCTGCGGTCCTGCGTTCTTCTACCTCCGTACTTGTAGGTCACTAGATGTTCCTGCCTCTTCTGGGGAAAAAAAAGTGTTCACTACTGCCATTTTCATCCTTTTTGCAGTCCACCACCATCTGTCCCTCAAAGTTCCTTTCCTGGATGCCGTACTTACCCATCACTTCTTCATCGCCCCTCTTTCCTTCACCATGTCCATTGGAATCTGCACCAATCACAACTCTCTCTCTGTCTGGGATGCTCAGAACTACTTAATTTAGTTTTGTCCAGAATTTCTCCTTCAACTCTAGGTCACATCCTACTTGGCATAGCCACTAATCACATGATACATAGCACCCTCAATTACAAATTTCATCCTCATCACTTGATCTGATGTTCTTTTCACCTGCAAGACATTCTTAACCAACTCCTCCTTTAAAATAACCCCTACGCCATCTCTCTTCTCATCTGCTCCCTGGTAAAATAATTTAAACCCGCAGTCACCACTGATGTCTCCACATATTCTGCCTAAAGTTCTTAATCAATATGAAATCGTTGTGTTCGATGGCATGTTTTTGTCCATCGCCTGTCTTTGGCTGTGCCAATATGACTTATTTCCTGAAACCGATTTGTTGATAATATCCAATATCTGAATGATTCGTGTGTCCATCAGCAGTTCTTGCATTGATACACCCTAATGCAGTGTTTATCAACCTTTTGAGCCAAGGCACACTTTTTTCATTGAAAAAAAAAACGGCACACCACCAGCAGAAAATCTAAAAAGGAATCTCTGTTCCCTATGTGAAGAATATACCATTGTTCTCCCTGAAGCATATAAAAATCAAACACAAACGAAATATAATTTGTGTCACCTCCCCCTGTTTCTAGCCCCCATGTGCCCAAGTCCAAGTCCTCTCCCACCAACCTTTTCTGGGACACCTGTTAGGCTATTTATCTGGCAGTTTGGCCAGCAGAGGTGTCCAAATAGAGCTCAGCTTTATGCCTCACACTACACTCCACCCAAGCCATACCAAGGAAAATCTGTCAGTAAGTCAACTTCTTCTATTTCACCCAGGTATTACTGTTCAGCTTCCCGAGTACCTGTGCGCTCTGTCACCATCGAATCCATACCTATCAAGCCTGGATGGCTTCTTGCTCATGTCTCGGTGATGCCTGATGCCCAGCCACGTCTCATTTTTGTCACAGCGGTGCCTCACCCCCAGCTGCCTCTCAGTGACTCCTGAGGCCCAGCTGCTTCTTGCCTTTGCTTTGGCGGTGCCCAAGCCCCAAATGCCTCTCGCTGACGCCTAAGCCCCAGCTCCCTCTGGCCCACGCCTCAGCGGTCCCTGACCCTGAGCAGCGTCTTGGCCAAGCCTCGGCAGCTCTCAACCCGAGCTGCCGCTCGTTCAAGCCTCGGCAGCCCTCGACCCTCCACCGCCTATTGCTCTGGTCTCAGCGGCGCCTTACCGCCAGCCACCTCTTGCTCCAGTCTCCACAGCTTCTGAACCCCAGCCAACTCTCGCTCAGATCTAGGCGGCACCTGAACCCCAGCCACAACTCGCTCACATTGCAGCGGCACCTGACCCCCAGCCGCCTCTTAGTTATGTTTTGGTGGCTCCTGCACCCCAGCCACGTCTCGCTCCAGTCTCTGCAGCGCCTGGACCCCAGCCGCCTCTCACTCCAGTCTCCACGGCGAATGAAACCCAAATGCCTCTTGCCAACGCCTTGGCTGCGCCCAAGCCCCAGCCGCCTCTTTCCCATGCCTCGGTGGACCCTTACCCTGAACCGACTCTCACCCACGAATCGCCGGTCCTTGACCCCAATCCTCCTCGGCCACCCTCAACCCTGAGCTGCCTCTCACCCAAGTCTTGGTGGCCCTGGACCCTGACATGTTTCTCGCCCAAGGCTCAGCAGGCCTCAGCAGTGGCACCTGAGCCCAGGATGCATCTCGCTCACGCCTCGGTGCACCTCAAATCCAAGCAGCCTTTGCGGCCCTCGACCCCCGGGCCATATCTCACCCAACCCTCGGCGGCCCTCGAGCCCAGGCCGCATATAACCCAAGCCTCGGCTGCCCTCGATCCTGAGGTGTTTCTCGCCCAAGCCTCAGCAGTCCTCGACACTCAGCCGCCTCTGGCTCATGTCTCGGTGGTGCCTGACCCACAGCGGCCTCTCGCTATTGTCATAGCGGCGCCTGACCCCCAGCCGACTCTCGCTCCAGGCTCTGCTGCGCCTGAAACCCACCCGCCTCACGACCACGCCTTGGCGGCCCTCGACCCTGAGCTGCCTCTCGCTCCTTTATCGATAGAGCTTGACCCCCAGCCATCTCTCGTTCATGTGGCGGCGGCACCCGAGCCCAGGCTGCCTCTTGCCCACGCCTCAGCAGTCCTCGACCCTGAGCTGCCTCTCGCCCACGCCTCGGCGGCACCCGAGCCCCAGCTGCCTCCTACCCATGCCTCGGAAGTACTTGAGCCCCAGCTGCCTCTCGCCCACGCCTCGCTGGCGCCTGAGCCCCAGCCACCTCTCGCCCAAGCCTCGGCTGCCCTTCAACCTGTGCTGTTTCTCGCCCAAGCCTCGGCGGCCCTCGACCTTCAAGCCACAGCTCACCCAAGCCTTAGCAGCCCTCGACCCTGAGCTGTTTCTCACCCAAGATTCAGTGACCCTCGACCCGCTTCCGTGTTTAGCTCCTGTCTCCGCGGCACCTGACCCCCAGCCATTTCTCGCTCACGCCTCGGCGGTGCCTGAGCCACAGCCGCCTCTCACTCCAGTCTCCATGGTGCCTGAACCCCAGCCACCTCTCACCCACGCCTTGGCGGTGCCTGAACCCCAACCACATCTGACTCACATCCAGTGATGAAAGTCCTCTGGATTTTCCCGGAATACCGGATTTTTAAATTTTCATGAAAATTGCTCTGGAAAATTGAGGAAAAATTGCCTAAAATTAATTCGGATATTAGTTGACAACATTGAACGAACATGTGTTTCAGTTCATTGTTCTACTTTCACGAGCGTTGTCACGAGACACAAACACTAGTAACAGTAACATCCCTCCCCTTGCATTCTCTCAAGACATCGCTTATTTTGTGTGGTCTTGACGTTAATTTATGTGTTTCTTTCATAAACGTTGTTTACTAAACACACCTGCTCCGAAACAACCGGTATTCACCCGGAAACAGGACATGCAAGTTAACCATACTGAGCATGTACGAAAGCACATGTTCAGAACTGCTTCACGAAAAGCGAGCGCGTTTATGTCGAAAGTCATCAACATCATGAGCCATGCCAAAGGAAATTCAGTTACACCAGGAGTGCTCATTGCATGGATCGCGGGGCAGTGTGACGGCGTAAAAAACAAAACAAAGAAAAAACTTTGTCGCTTGATTCAGGTGTGGGCAATACGTCTAAGCGCATGCACATAAAGGCGTGTTCGAGCAAGCCGGCCTCCTATTTATGGCAGGCCCGTGGTGCGTGCCCACCCCCACGATTGCCGACAGGAATGTTTGTTCCAATGTATCGCTAGCATGTTGCCACAAACACTGATTATGTTGAACTAAACTTTCAGCATTTTCAAAACATTGCAAGTATAGACCGTTCGCATTTATTCCTTGACAGGCCAGTGCATTTAACTTTTCTTCAGATTAAGTTTGTCAGATGAAGACTTTTTATTGATGAAAAATTTTACATCCCATTTTATGTTATGTTCTACTAATATCATTTCTGAGTTATATATATATATCTTCTTCTTTTCCTTTCGGCTTGTCCTGTTAGGGGTCACCACAGCGTGTCATCTTTTTCCATCTTAGCCTATCTCCTGTATCTTCCTCTCTAACCCCAACTGCACTCATGTCTTCCCTCACCACATCCATAAACCTTCTCTTTGGTCTTCCTCTCACTCTTTAGCCTAGGAGCTCCATTCTCAGCACCCTTCCACCAATATACTCACTGTGTCGCCTCTGAACATATCCAAACCATCGAAGTCTGCTCTCTCGAATCTTGTCTCCAAAACATCCAACTTTGGCTGTCCCTCTAATCAGCTCATTTCTAATCCTATCCAACCTGCTCACTCCGAGCGAGAACCTCAAAATCTTCATTTCTGCTACCTCCAGTTCTGCTTCCTGTTGTTTCTTCAGTGCCACCTTCTCTAATCCATACATCATGGCCGGCCTCACCACAGTTTTGTAAACTTTGCCCTTCATCCGAGCAGAGACTGTTCTGTCACATAACACACAAGACACCTTCCGCCAGCTGTTCTAACCTGCTTGGACCGGCTTCTTCACTTCCTTACCACACTCACCATTGCTCTGGATTGTTGACACTGCATATCACAATATCATCTGCGAACATCATGGTCCAAGGGGATTCCAGTCTAACCTCATCTGTCAGCCTATCCATTACCACTGCAAACAGGAAGGGGCTCAGAGCTGATCCATGATGCAGTCCCAACTCCGCCTTAAATTCTTCTGTCGTAGGTATGGCACACTTCACCATTGTTCTGCTGCCATCATACATATCCTGTACTATTTTAACATACTTCTCTGCCACACCAGACTTACGCATGCAGTACCACAGTTCCTCTCTTGATACTCTCTCATAGGCTTTCTCTAGATCCACAAAGACATAATATAGCTCCTTCTGACCTTCTCTGTACTTTTCCACTAGCATCCTCAAGGCAAATAATGCATCTGTAGTACTCTTTCTAGGCATGAAACCATACTGCTGCTCGCAGATACTTACTTCTGTCCTGAGTCTAGCCTCCACTACTCTTTCCCATAACTTCATTGTGTGGCTCATCAACTTTATTCCTCTATAATTCCCACAGCTCTGAACATCGATTTTGTTCTTAAAAATGAACACTTTTCCTCCATTCTTCAGGCATCTTTTCACCCGCTAGTATTCTGTTGAATAAGTTGGTCAAAAACTCCACAGCCATCTCTCCAAATTGCTTCCATACCTCCACCGGTATGTCATCAGGACCATCTGCCTTTCCATTTTTCATCCTTTCTAGTGCCTTTCTGACTTCCCCCTTACTAATCATTGCCACTTCCTGGTCCTTCACACTTGCCCCTTCTACTCTCTCATTTTCTTCATTGATCAACTTCTCAAAGTATTCGTTCCATCTATTTAGCACACTACTGGCACCAGTCAACACATTTCCATCTCTATCCATATTCATATTCATTCATATTCATCTCTGTCTTATCTGCTGCACATCCTTCCCATCTCTATCCCTCTGTCTGGCCAACCTGTAGCGATCCTTTTCTCCTTCTTTCGTGTCCAACCTAGTGTACATTTCTTATATGCCTCTTGTTTAGCCTTCGCCACCTCTAACATTGGCCCACGTCACATCTCGATGTATTCCTTTCGCCTCCCCTCAGTCCTCTCAGTGTCCCTCTTCTTCTTCGCTAATCTCTTTCCTTGTATGACTTCCTGTATTTTGGGGTTGCACCACCAAGTCTCCTTCTCCCCTTTCCTACCAGAGGACACACCAAGTACTCTCCTGCCTGTCTCTCTGGTTACCTTGGCTGTCGTTGTCCAGTCTTCCGGGAGCTTCTGCTGTCCATCGAGAGCCTGTCTCAACTCTTTCCGAAAGGCCGCACAGCATTCTTCCTTTCTCAGGTTCCACCACATGGTTCTCTGCTGTACCTTTGTCTTTTTAATCTTCCTACCCACCACCAGAGTCATCCTACACACCACCATCCTTTGCTGTCGAGCTACTCTCTCCCCTATCACTACTTTACACTCAGTAATCTCCTTCAGATTACATCGTCTGCAGAAAATATAATCCACCTGCGTCCTTCTACCTCCGCTCTTGTAGGTCACTATATGTTCCTCCCTCTTCTGGAAATAAGTGTTCACTACAGCCATCTCCATCCTTTTTGCAAAGTCCACCACCATCTGTCCCTCAAGTTCCTTTCCTGGATGCCCTACTTACCCATCACTTCTTCATCGACCCTGTTTCCTTTACCAATATGTCCATTACAATCTGCACCAATCACAACTCTCTCCCTGTCTGGGATGCTCAGAACTACTTCATCTAGTTCCTTCCAGAATTTCTCTTTCAACTCTAGGTCACATCCTACCTGTGGTGCATAGCCGCTAACCACATTATACATAACACCCTCAATTTCAAATTTTAGTCTCATCACTCGATCTGATACTCTTTTCACCTCCAAGACATTCTTAGCCAGCTCTTCCTTTAAAATAACCCCTACTCCATTTCTCTTCCCATCTACTCCGTGGTAGAATAATTTAAACCCTGCTCCTAAACTTCTAGCCTTACTACTTTTCCACCTGCTCTCTTGGATGCACAGTGTATCAACCTTTCTCCTGATCATGATGTCAACCAACTCCTGAGCGTTTTCTGTCATAGCCAACATTCAAAGTCCCTACACTCAGTTGTAGGCTCTGTGCATTCCTCTTTTTCTTCTGACAACGGATACGGTTTCCTCCTCTTCTCTGTCTCCGACCCACAGTAGCTGAATTTCCACCGACCACCTGCAGGTTAGCAGTGCTGGGGGTGGGCGTTGTTAACCTGGGCCACAACCGATCCGGTATGGGATTCTTTAGATGAACATATTTGTTTGGCACAGTTTTTACGCCGGATGCCCTTCCTGACGCAACCCTCTGCATTTATCCGGGCTTGAGACCGACCTCCAGTGATTTATATATATATATATATATATATATATATATATATATATATTTTTTTTTTTTTTTTCATGTATATTCTATATCTATACTATAATATATATAATGTGGGGAAAAGGATCAGGATTCACTTAATTCCTTTGTCTTGAGATAAGATGGCATATTTTAAGCATATTTTAATGAAAAATGTCATTTTGTGCTGTCCAGTGATCGGGGAATGGGGGGGGGGGCAAAAAATCTGGGCTTGGCCCTTGGGGAACTTCTGCCCAATATTTTTTTTGGGTCAGGACTTAGAAATTTTACATTAAATTTTTGTCTGAATTTTGTTCACAGATATCGCCAGAATGCACCACAGCTATCCATTTTTTCCAAAGATTCCTCGGGGGTCATGACCCCGGAACCCACTCGTACTTGCATTTGTATTTTCAGGAATTTTCACGAAAGTCCACTTCAATCTCTACACATCTCAGCGGCACCTGAACCCGAGCCACCTCTTGCTCACATCGCGGTGGCACCTGAACCCAGCCGCCTCTCACTCTGGTCTCTGCGGCGCCGGAATCCTAGCCCCCTCTCACTCCAGTATCCGCGGCGACTGACACCCAGCTGCCTCTCGCCCAAGTCTCTTTGGCCCCTGACCCCAAGCCTCGGCGGCCCTCGACCTCAAGCCACAGCTCACCCAAGCTTTGGCAGCCCTCAACCCTCACCTTTTTCTCACCCAAGCCTCATTGGCACTCGACCCCCTTCTGTCTTGGCGGTGCCTGACTCCCAGCCACCTCTTGCTCCAGTTTCCGCGGCACCTGAAACCCAGTTATTTCTTGCCCATGCCTCGGCAGTGCCTGAGTCACAGCCGCTTCTCTTTCCATTCTCCACAGTCCCTGAATCCTAGCCGACTCTGGCACCAGTCTCCGTGGTGCCTGTGAACCCCAGCCACCTCCCACCCACGACTTGGCGGTGACTTAACCCCAGCCACCTCTGACTCATATCTCAGCGGCACCTGAACCCTGGCCACCTCTTGCTCACATCGCAGTGGCACTTGAACCCCAGACACCTCTCATTCCAGTCTCTGAAGCGCCTGAACCCAGCTGTCTCTTGCTCCAGTCTCCATGGCGACTGAAACCTAGCTGTCTCTCGCCCATGCCTTTGCAGCGCCCAAGCCCCAGCCACCTCTCACCCAAACCTCGGCAGCCCTTGACCCTGAGCTGCTTCTCGCCCAAGCCTCGGTGGCCCTCGACCCTCAGCCACCTCTCGCTCCTGTCTCGGCGGCACCTGACCACAGCCGCCTTTCGCTCATGTCGCGGTGGCGCCTGCAGCTGAAATTGACTTTTTCACGACAAATAATAAGAAATGTGTGAAGAGTGAATTCATCCTCCCAAGTATTCGGGCAAAATCCAACAACACAACGAGCCTGCATTATGGCTAACACACAGAAAAAAACCAGCTAATTTCTCACCTGAGGTTAATACACTCAACTCTGCAGCTGTAGGTGTCTGCAAAATATGTCACTTCTGGCTTCTTCTTCAACTCCACACAGTCCACAGATTTCATGGCGCGAGATGAAAAAATCTATCTACGGCAACATTCTGGCGTGCTGTGAACAAACAGATGATTCCATTTCATATGATTTGTTTTGGTAAACAACATACTAATTTTCATGTTTTTTTTATGTCAGTGGCGCTTTAAATCACAGAAATGCAACATACAAAACTTTAAAATGCTGCCTTAAATTACATAATGGCAGACAGGGGTGTTGACTGTTACATACTGTATTTTTGTTGAGTTCGGAAAGATGCAAAATACACAACTAAAAATATTGACAAAGTTTAACCCCCTCCCCTCTTCTTTTTTTTTCTGTTTTTCAAATATTTCCAGGCCTATTTCAAAGGGCCATCACCCAGAGTGGCACAGCGCTGTCAAGTTGGGCTGTCAGCTTCCAGCCGGCTAAGTATGCTAGAACCCTGGCACGCAAAGTTGGGTGTAATCTTGAGGACACAGTCGAGCTCGTGGCTTGTCTTCAGAGAAAACATTACAAAGAGTTGGTGGATCAAGACATACAGCCAGCACGATATCACATTGCCTTTGGTCCTGTTATTGATGGTGATGTAATCCCTGATGACCCGCAGATACTCATGGAGCAAGGTACAAAAAAAGATTTTCAACTTCACTGTTTGGTTTATTATTTAGTCTTCGCTCAATATTGTCATGAGGACTTAAAGCCCAGGTGCCATAACTATAAACATTCTAAAATAGATATTGAAATGAAAAATACATATAACATTATTCACTGCAATGTCTATATGGAAAAATAAATGTGAGCGGAGAGCGCAAAGTTGCAGAAGTGTCATTCTACGATATCCAAGTGGTCGCCATATTGGCTGCGTCCTTCATCCGTGACGTCACCCGGACATTCGCAAATGAAAACACGCGGTGCACCCTAACTATAGGAGACAAACGTGCCCCGTCTGACACGGAAGCTCTTTTCGAAAAGGACCACACAACCGAGTGAAGTTACCGGTCAATATTACACTATTGTTTCGAGGCCTCTGGGCAATATTACACTATTGTTTCGAGCCATATTCAGATGATACGCGATCATGGCCAAACCTCATCCCCATCCGATATACTTCCGCGGCGGAGATGAGCCATCACGGCGACGCGCAGCCTTCGCAGAAGGAGTGACTGCCAAATGCGGCGCCTCAGCCGGTGTGGCTGATTTTCTGCGCGTGGTGGCATATAAGGAGGAGGTGGAGCCGAGCCATGCTGCTTTTAGGGGTATGTTCAAAGCTGCCGCAGTCCTTGTTGAACACCGTCGAGCTGGGGCGCATTACTGCCTACCTGTTATTTGGAACCCATGAAGCTCTCGTCCTCTGCAATCCATTTTTCACAACGAAGCGGGTTTCTTGCAAACTTATGAAGGCTAAATCCATTCTCCCGAGTGTTCAAGCAATGTCCAGCAATGCAATGAGCCGGCATTTTGGCTAACATGAAGGAACAACGAGCAACCTTCCCGGAAGTAAAACTAATGGAAACAAACGAGTCCACTAGGGGGCACCTCTGTCCTGTACGTCACTTCCTGCTTCTTCTCGAAAACAAATCCCTTGAGAGGATTTTCATGGCGGGAGTTACAAAAAGCTGTATACGTCAAAATTGTGTTTTGTGGTGAAAAAACGCATGGGCCCATATTGGCTGACGTTTTTTCATTAATAATGTACCAAAAATCATCCATTTCATGACACTTGACCTTTAATGTAGGTGTAGTCAAATGATATCCCTTTTTGTTGGAGAATATTGTCTTAACTCCTCTGTGAGCCTTTCCCTTGCCAAGGTGCTGCAGTTTCTGTGAAGCAGGGCTAAGTGAGGGACCAGACAAAGCACAGCTCGGAACTCCCATGATAAAGATAATATCTGGAACAACTTGTTCCTCACCCAGATGTAAGTCACTGGGTCCCCCCCTTTTGGGTCAAATCTGTCCTTTTTGGTCCTATTGTTCTTTAGGCCAATTGCCCGAAGCAGCAATGGCTGTCCCCCTTCCCACTTGTTCACCACCTCTCTGAGGCCAAATGATCTTGACGATATCCCGTTCCACCATGTGGGGGCCGCAGGAGGGGGAAGCAGTGTTCCATCATCTCTCTGTGTATTGGGATAACGTGCTGCTGACTTGGACTTGAAGATTGCTTCAAAGACCTCCTCACTTTCACCTTCACACCTTCCAATGAGGTCTTTTTGCTCAGAGGTGACATTGACGTTTGAAACTTGACAGATGGGCTAAGTCGCATGCAGATGCTTATATATGAAAAATAAACAACAAAAAAGCATTGTACTGATCATACTTAGATTTACTTATAATGGAAACTGTGTTGTTTTGTAAATCACTTGTTTTTTCACCAATGCATCAAAGTCTGGTGTTAGTTTTGGCAATTCTCAGAACAGCAGCTGCCAAGTGGCATGAATCTAACTTATCCACTACAAAAAACTCTACCCATTACTTGGTAATGTACGCAACCCAAGTTACACTTACATCAACGAAGCAGTACCTTAAATATTAGTGTTAAAGCAGCAACTTAGTACAGAATTGACATGACAACACAGTACAGTACCTATACATAAACAAGCACACTATTCTCAGTACACTTGTCTAAAAACTCTTAACTGACAAATAGATTGATGTCGATTATGGTCCATGAAGGCAACTGTGTGTGTGCATGATTTTGCATGCGTCTACGACAACGTCAAAGTAAGTGGGGGTTTGATATTGGAGGCATACAAACACACACACCATTGCTCCTACCACAGTAATTTTGTATATGCCGAGTAAGAAACAATGACAAGACTACTCTTACTGTTTAATGAGCAGATTTGTGGGTGATTGAAGGCCGGGAGAAACAGTTACTTAGGGGACATCAGCCGTACAATGCGGTAAACCAGTTCACAGTCTGGACTACGATTACGTTGAAAGTTATCACTTTTCGTTGTAGTCAGGTTTATAAAGCAATCAGACCCTTATGACTTTTTTTCTTTTGGCAAGTCCCGTTAGGGGTCACCGCAGCGTGTCATCTTTTTCCATCTTAGCCTATCTCGTGCATCTTCCTCTCTCAACCCAACTGCCCTCATGTCTTCCCTCACCACATCCACCAACCTTCTCTTTGGTCTTCCTCTTGCTCTTTTCCCTGGCAGCTCCATCCTCAGCACCCTTCTACCAGTATACTCACTCTCTCACCTCTGAACATGTCCAAACCATCGAAGTCTGCTCTCTCAAACCTTGTCTCCAAAACATTCAACTTTGGTTGTCCCTCAATCAGCTCATTTCTAATCCTATCCAACCTGCTCACTCCGAGCGAAAACCTCAACAATCAGACCCTTATGACCAACTTTAAAAAACAGGGACTTAAAGCTAAGCAAAGTTATCTTTTTACTCGCAAGGAGAACAAACAAGAGTGTAACCATTTACAGTCTCAGAGCAGTTCTGAAAACACTGCGCTCACCTCCCGCCCTTTTATTAGGGAGTGTCCCTTTTACACAAACTTCTAAAAGGGGTGGGGGTAACACACAATGCATTTGCAAACATTTGGAGGAGTCTTCAGCCGTAAGTACGTCAGGAGGCGCGCCATATATTCAGTATGTCAGCAGGCACCCATGTCTTCACTTCTCAAGGCTGCGATTACGAACAGGAACAATCTAGTCTCTTCTTGACCATTGTAAGCAAACTTGATTCGTACGCAATGTACTTTTATGTATGTAAATTAAGTCCTTGCAGGATCACGCTAGGTTATATATCTAAAAGGAGGAAATGTACAATAACTCTTACAAAAATTGTCACAAGTAGTGGCTGTTCAAGTCAATTATACACCCTCTGCCATCAGCCTTTATTTGTTCTGTCTGTCTTTACATGCCGCTGCCATAAATAGATGGACAAAGACAGATTATTTGTAATTTGAAAGCAATATGTTATGTACAATTACTCTTACAATTGTAAATATTATTTCAGTATTAAGTACGGTAAATCGTTCACTCAGACAGTTCTTAACGTCCATAACACTGATCTAAAAAAAAAAAAGACTGGATGGCTCATTGACCACCAAAACTGAAGTCGCCATCCACCTGCTTGATACTCCCAAAACAACCATCCCGACCTACCTGTGCAGCGACAGCGATTAACTGTGTTAATCGCCAGTTTTGTGGCTGTGAGAAAACATACCACTGGTAAAGTTAGAAAGATTTACTTTGACAATGTTAAAGTTTGTTTGTAAATGGTTTTATTTATTTTCTTATAAGCTTAATTCACTTGAACAAAGTGTTGTTTATGGTTGTTGTTGTTCACTGTTCACTTTTTGCTTCACTTTTATAGGCTGACGGTTTTTCGCGAAAAAGCGATATAAATATTTTTCCCAAACTTCATCAGTGGATAAGTAAGAAAACACATTTTCTGTGAAATTTTTCATGAATTTCATAATACAGAACTCTGCAAATTGAATTTGATTTTCAAATGTGAGGAAACAAGTTTAAATTAAAATTTAAAGTCTGAAATAGGACGTCACACAGACAACAAATGAACAATGCGTTTACCATGGATTTTCCCATTGCGAGTCCTTATTTCCAAAAATATATCTAACTGATTGATTTAAAATTTTATGTTTTTATGATAAAAAATGCCGAGCTTTTTGCTATGTTATGATGATAGTGCTTTACAGTGTATTTTGGGAAAAGTTAACATGTCACGGAAATCTGGCCCTCGGGAATATGCAAGGTTTCTTACTAGTCACGGTATTATATGTTTTTCCTTTGCACTTAGCCTTTTTTGGCTTACCAAGTTGAATTAAAAATCCTTCATATTACCAGAACTGAAAAAATGTCAAGCTCACATGACCAGTTTTAATTCTACATGCAAAACTTTGAGAAAAAAGCCATCACAATCCAACCTGTAAACCATGTCCTCGACACGTTTTGGGAGTACCATGATGGCGGCCAACTCGCTTCAACCAATCGGCATACCGCTCGTTATGTATGCACTATCCAGTCTTTTTTTTTATATCAGTGGTCCATAACTGATTTATGACACTGCACTTTGGATAACCCATAATGTAGTGAGCACTTTAACAAGTCAATAAAGCCATTTTATTTGTCTAAATATAAAATATAACTAAAAATAAAAACACTTTTTTTTACAAAGGAAAAAAAATAGTGTGGCTGTATGAAATCAGCAGTCACCTCTCAACCCCTTTCTTACCACTTTACATATCTCTGCAAGTTATGTGGATTATTAATTGTTTAAAATGTCAGGTTGATGAACCTTTGAATCATCAGCATACAGTCATGATTTGCTGAAAAATGCTGTAAACCTTATAGTAAATGCAATCTGTTTAGTCAATTGGAGATATTAAAGCATCACTTTACTTACCATGCATCTGTCAGACACAAAGGTTTCAAATTATCAAACCAATTTTAATATCACTCAGCCTCAACGCAAGACATTACAAAATGCAGTTTTCAAATAACAATCCAATTCATTAAGGCCCCCCCAAAAATCCAAACCTTTCTGACTCTGTGAAAAAGGTAATAGCCCCTGAACCTAATAGGTTGTGTCACCCTTGGCAGCAATAACTGAAATCAAGCATTTCCGATAATTGGTGATGAGTCTTTGATATCGCTCTGAAGGAATTTTATCCCACTCACTTTCAACTCTCCCATAATGGAGGGTTTTCTAGCATGAACTGCCCGTTTAAGGTCATATCACAGCATCTCAATTGGATTTAAATCCAGACTTTGACTTGGCCATTCCAAAAACTTAATTAAATTTTTTTTTGAGCCATTCAGAGGTTGACTTGCTTGTGTATTTCAGACCGTTGTCCTGCTGCATGATCAAAGAGCGCTAGAGTTTGAGGGCACATAGTGACGGCTGGACATTCTCCTTCAGGATTTTATGAAACACGGCAGAATTCATTGTTCCATCAATCACCGCAAGTTGTCATGGTCTTGAGGCAGGAAAGCAGCCCCAGACCTAAACATTGCAAACACCGCGCTTCACTGTTGGCATAATATTCTTTTTATCAAATGCTGTGCCATTTTTATATCAGAAGTAATGGGCCACACACCTTCCTAAAAGTTCCATTTCTGACTCGACAGTCCACAGAATGTTTCTTCAAAAGTCTTAAGGAACATCAAGGTGTTTTTAGCAAATGTGAGACAGGTCTTTTTATTCTTTGCTGACAGCAGAGGTTTACACCTCGGAAGTCTCTCATGGATGTCATTTTTGGCTAGTGGCTTTTTTATGGTAGAGTCATGAACACTGACCTTAACTGAGGCCAGCAGGGTCTGCATGTCTTTAGATGTTGTTTGAGGTTCTTTTGTGACCTCCTGGATGAGTCGTTGTATCACCTTGGAGTAATTTTAGTTGGTCGTCCACTCCTGGGAAGGTTTGTCACTGTTCCCAATTTTCTCGATTTGAGGATAATGGCTCTGACAGTGATTTGCTGGAGCCCCAAAGCCTTGGAAATAGCTTTGTATCCTTTTCCAGACTGATCAATTTTAAACATTTTTTCCTCATTTCTTCTTGAATTTCTTTCGATCGTGGTATGATGCATTGGTACATGAGATCTTGAAGCCTACCTCACGTTCCCTGACATTCTATTAAAGTGTTTTCTTAATTCAACAAGTATGACTCACCTTTCCCAAATTTGTGGTTCGTCATTGACTGTGTTTTAACAAGGGGGGTTGGGCATTTGTTTTTTTACATAGATCCAGATAGATTTGTAATTTTTTCCCTCATCGTAAATAAAAAACATAATTTAGAAAATGCATTTGTATTTCCTTGGGTTTTATCTGAGTGATATTAACATTGGTTTGATGATTTGAAACCTTTGTGTGTGATACAGTGAAGAAAATAAGTATTTGAACACCCTGCTATATTGCAAGTTCTCCCACTTAGAAATCATGGAAGGGTCTGACATTTTCATTGTAGGTGCATCTCCACTGTGAGAGACATAATTTAAAAAGAAAAATCCAGAAATGAGAATGTATGATTTTTTATTATTATTATTTTTTTTTTACGATTTGTTTGATACAGCTGCAAATAAGTATTTGAACACCTGAGAAAACCAATGTTAATATCTGGTACAGTAGCCTTTGTTTTGCAGTTGCAGAGGTGAAACATTTCTTGTAGTTGTACAGCAGGTTTACACACACTGTAGGAGTGATTTTGGCCCACTCCTCCACACAGATCTTGTCTAGATCAGAGAGGTTTCTGTGCTGTCACTGAGCTCCCTCCAAAGATTTTCTGCCTAGGCCATGCCAGAACCTTGATGTGCTTTCTACGGAGCCACTCCTTGGTTTTCCTGGCTGTGTGCTTTGGGTCATTGTCATGTTGAAAGACCCAGCCACGACCCATCTTCAATGCTGTGACTGAGGGAAAGAGGTTGTTCCCCAAAATCTCAGCTTTTTTCAGGTCATTGACCAAGTCCTATCGTGTAATCCTGACCTGATTTATCACCTTTCTAAGGATCATTGCGACCCCACGAGATGATATCTTGCAGAGGGCTCCACTCCAATTGAGATTGAACATCATGTTTAGCATCTTCCATTTTCTAACAAATGTTCCAACACTTTGATGATAATAAAAGTCGGAAAAAGTGTGCTGGGAGCGTTTTATAAAAGCGCAAAGTTGCATAAGTTTGACTCGACACAATCCGCATCTGAGTGGTGGCCATATTTGTCTGTGACGTCATGTGCAAGCATCACACTGGATCCCTAGCATTGAAAATACCCTGTGCCGAATGCAATGGCAGATGAACGAGAGTGATTTTCAGACTTTTCTGACGCCGCTTCTGAGACTGAAGCTCTTTTTGAGGAAGAAAACATCTCAGAAGCGAGTGAATCTACGGGGCCATTTTAGCATATCGTTTCCAGCCATATTTAGATGATATGCGGATCACTTCTCCACTGACGACAGACTCCTCTACAGACACAGACGAGTAGGGAGATGAGGAGGACGAGGGACCCGATGAAATATTCTAAATGACTGTCCCACAATTGTTCAATCTTGTGTATGTAGCGTAATCAGAAGGACCCATGCCGGGTTAAGTAATTACATCAGGGGTGCCCAGACACCAGTGGCCGGTGGGGGAAGAGCTCCTTTCTCCTTCCCGCCCCTGGTGCGATCCCAGACGCCCACCCTCCCACTTCCCCACCCAGCCCACCTCCACGTTGGGGGAAAAGGCAGCCCGCGCCTGTCACGAAACGGGGCTCAAGGGTGGACCCAAATGCACGACTCCAGAGACAGCAGACAGTACAGAGGAAACCTTTATTCGTTCCGAGGTCTGAGATCCGGTAGACAGTCCAAACAATCCGAAGTACTAGTACGGATGGGCTTACGAGGGTGGTCAGTAGACAGGCGTGGGTCGGTGCGACTATCCGCGGATGTATGAGGTTCGCCTCCGAACCAGAGTCAATGAACACGGTCACCTCGCAGGAATGAGCCTCTGTACCGACTGTGAGGTGCAACAGTGATCGCTCCGTCTTAGCGCCAGTATACCGCACACTCACCGGCGTCGAGATCCCACAGTCGGGGCGCTTCGGCAGGGTCGGACAGCGGGCGATTATGTGTCCCAAACGACCACAGTAGAAACAGCGCCCCTCTCGTCGCCGACGTAAGCGCTCCTCCGCTGAGCCGCCAAGCCCCTCCACTTGCATGGATTCCGATGAAGCCGACAACACGGGTGGCCGGGAAGCAACCGGGCTGAGACTCTCCCTCTCCTCCTCCCTCAGGCCTTCCATCTGCCTCTGCACAGTGAGGCGCTGGTCCACCTTGAGGGCCAATGCAATGAGGGAGTTTAGCGAAGGCGGAAGATCCATGGCAACGAGGTGGCCACGGATCTGTGGGGACAGTCCCTGGTAAAACGCGTCATGGAGGGCCTCCTCATTCCAACGGCTCTCGGCAGCCCGGATCCGGAACTCAATGGCGTAGTCGGACACGCGGCGACATTCCTGGCGAATTGTCATGAGCGAGGACGCCGCCTGGCGTTTCGGAGCCGCGTACTGGAAAACCTGGGTGAGCGCGCAGACGAAGCTCGCCCATGAGCGGCAGATCTC
This sequence comes from Syngnathoides biaculeatus, assembly GCF_019802595.1. NCBI lineage: Eukaryota > Metazoa > Chordata > Actinopteri > Syngnathiformes > Syngnathidae > Syngnathoides > Syngnathoides biaculeatus. The sequence goes on from NC_084646.1 coordinate 469,061, forward strand.
CGAGTTACGACTCCACTCGGCGGTGGCCCACGCCTCCACCCTCCCCGTCATGTGGGAAATGACGAAGGCGATCCGGGAGCGGTCCGTGGGAAAAGCGGACGCTTGCAGCTCAAAGTGGAGATCACACTGCGCCAGAAAGGGCTTGACGTTACCGGAGTCACCTGAGAACCTCTCTGGTCGAGAGAGCGGAGTGATGCCGGCACGGGGAGGCACAGGAGCGGCCGCGCTAGCTTGAGAAGCTAGCCACGGTTCCTGGATCCGTTGATTCATACCCTGGAGAGCAGCCTCTTGCTCGCCCAGGCGTTTGCCCTGCACTTGCAGCGCACGGCGGATGGCTTCGGAGTCTGCTGGGTCCATGTTCTGGCTAGATCGTTCTGTCACGAAACGGGGCTCAAGGGTGGACCCAAATGCACGACTCCAGAGACAGCAGACAGTACAGAGGAAACCTTTATTCGGTCCGAGGTCTGAGATCCGGTAGACAGTCCAAACAATCTAAGTACTAGTACGGATGGTTTACGAGGGTGGTCAGTGGACAGGCGTGGGTCGGTGCACGGAGAGCAGAAGTCAGGAAAACAGGAGTGCGGGAATGAGGCATCAAGAACAACGATCTAGCGGAGTATTTGTCGTCCCCCGGGTCCTATATGTACTGGGTCTAATCAGTGGTCATGAGGCGCAGGTGTGCGCCTTCTGATTAGCTGGCCACGCCCAGCCCGGGCTGGAATCCAGGAGCATGACAGCGCCACTGCTAACGGAAGCCCACGCGCAGCGACACATTGAGTGCCCCTGACTTACGTACTTTATTAAGTTATTATGATGCGGATCTTTAATTCAACCATATGGGGGCACAAGTCAATGCAATCTGTAGGCCGTTCCCAAGCCCAGATAAATGCAGAGGGTTGCGTCAGGAAGAGCATCCGGCGTAAAACTGTGCCAAAACAAATATGAGCGTTCAAGAATACAGTGCTGGACTGGCCCAGGTGAACAATGACGGCCCCCAGCACTGGTAACCTGCAGGGCCTCGGTGGAAATTCAGTTACTGTGGGTCGAAGACAAAGAAGAGGAGGAAAACGGATTTGTCAGCAGATGAAGAGGAATGCGCAGAGCCTAAAACTGGGTGTAGGGAGTTTGAATTTTGGGACTATGACAGGAAAAGCTCAGGAGTTGGTTAACATGAGGATTAGGAGAAAGGTTAATATATTGTGCATCCAAGAGAGCAGGTGGAAAGGTAGTAAGGCTAGAGGTTTAGGAGCACCGTTTAAATTATTTTACCATGGACTAGATTGGAAGAGAAATGGAGTAGGGGTTATTTTAAAGGAAGAGTTGGCTAAGAGTGTCTTGGAGGTGAAAAGAATATCAAATCGAGTGATGAGACTGAAATTTGAAATTACTGCCATGATCCTGCCACTCCACCCCGGGCTGTGCGGGTGCCTGCGCGGTTGCGCTGATTGGGAGGCGCACACCTGCGCCTCATGCGGACTGATTAGCCTGTGTATTTATATGTCCCCGATGACGACTGGTCCGCACCAGTTCGTTGAGCTTCATGTCCCGTTCGAGTACTCCCGTATCCCAGATCGACAACCCGTGTGTACCGACCTTCGCCTGTTCTCCGACCAACCCCATAAGCCTGACTCCTTTGATACTTCTGCCTGCTTTGATCGTTCTCCCGTGTACCGACTCCTGCCTGCCCGCTCCCCTGCTCTCTTCGCCCGACGTCCCAACTACCGATGCTGCATCTGACTGCCTTGCCCGATCCCCGACCACGAAATAATGAACGTTTCTCCTCGAACTACTTTGCATCGTCCAAGTCCTGAATTTGGGTCCTACTCCCGTTCCGATGGGTCGTGACAGAACGAACTGGCCAACACAGGACCCAGCAGGAAAGACCCGGCGTCGCCGGGACCAACGCAAAGTAGACCGTCTGTCGGAGGACAAAGCCTGTCCGATCCGGGTAGGCTCCTTGACGTCCTCCGCTTCCGTGTCTTACGCTCCGCCAGCGAGGTATGAATCCGTCCCGACCACGACCCGTCCGGCTCCTCATATTCTTCTGGACTCTGACTTTTCAGGATTACGACTCCAATTATTCTGATTATGAATCTGCTCGTCCGATCTTTCATCCCAGTCAGTTTGTTTCACCTCCCCGCGTTTCCAGCACCCGAGCATCTTCTCCCGGTGGGTACAAGTACACCAATCCGTTTGAGGGAACCAGCTTGGCCATCTACCCGGGACCTCCGCGTGGCGGCCATAGGAGAAATCCAGGTCGGGCGCTCCCTTGTACCTCCCGCGGCGCGGCAACAAAGACTCCGTCCTCACCCTCCCACTCCTCGCCGGCAATGGTGAAACTGGAAGACCCAAAGCTTGTGGTGAAGCTTCCAGCCCAGAGGGAGGAGGAGCCGCCAAATCGCGATGCGTTCTACCGCGAAATGCAGGCGGAGAAAGAGCAGAGCGCCGAATTGGCGGCTCTCACGGCCCAGGTCCAGCAAGGATTGGTGAACCAGCCGAACTACGCTGACGTCACAACTGCGACAGACTCGCTGCTGACGCAGGTTCACGTGGCAGTTGGAACTGACCCGCTCCCGAGACACGCCCACGTGTCAGTTTCGACTGACTCTCTGTCTACTATCGTTCACGTCGCCGTGGAAACGGACCCGCCACCTTGCCAAGTGCACGCTGCAGTGGGAACGGACCCGCCACCTTTCCAAGTGCACGCTGCAGTGGGAACGGACGCGCCACCGTGCCACGCCCACGTTGCCGTTTCAACGATTGCACTGAAAGCTCACATGGCAGTGGGGACCGACCCGATACCGCCTCACGTTGCTGTCCAGGAGGTGGCGACGTCTTCTCGTCCGTGCACTGGAGTCCCAGTGGCGACCGGTCCGCGGTCGCTCCCCGTTCTTGCTCTCTTGGCGATCGGTCCGCGGTCGCTCCCTGTTCTTGCTCTGTCGGCAACCGGTCCGCGGTTGTCCCCTGTTCCTGCTCCGACGGCGACGGGCACGTCCATATGTTCCCGTCCAGGAGGTGGCGATGGTGCCACGACCTTCTCACGTTCCTGTCCAAGAGGAGGTGGCACTGGCGCCGCCTTCTCACGTTCCTGTCCAGGAGGTGGTGATGCTGCTGCCGCCGCCTTCTCACGTTCCTGTCCAGGAGGAGGAGGAGTACCAGCAGCGACCGGTCCGCGGCCGTCCCACGCCCTTGTCTCGACGGCGACAGGAGCGAGGGAGTTCTGTGGAGCCACCCCGGAGCTGGAGAGACTTCAGGATGGCTGTGATGGTGGCGGTCATGGCTCTGGTCCTTCTCTCAATCATCCTCTTTGCTCCTGAGGGCTCCCAGCCGCTTCAGGACCTGGCCTCGTTGCTGACCAATCCATGGCTGCCTCCTGACCAAGCCTCGGTGGCGACCAGTCCCTGGTCGTCTCGCAACCACGGCGTGGGGGGTTCTCGTCCGGAGCAGTTGCCTGCCTTGGTCTGGTTCCTGCTTCGCCGTTTGGTTCCTCACAGTTCGTTCGGCCGAATCGCTCCGTGGGGACCCTGGTGCTTGGCGTTCGGGTCGTCCTCCTGACCTGTCCACCCGGACGCCTTGCGTTTGGTGGCCTGGATGGCGCCCTCCTCCGGATCCCCCCTTCCGATGGGTCGTGACAATTGCGGGTGTTATGTATAATGTGATTAGCGTCTCTGCCCCACAGGTTGTATGTGACCTAGAGTTGAAAGAGAAATTCTTTGAGGAACTAGAGGAAGTAGTTCTGAGCATCTCAGACAGAGAGAGAGAGAGTTGTGGTTGGTGCAGATTGTAAAGGGCATGTTGGTGAAGGAAATGAGGACGATGAAGAAGTGATGGGTAAGGACGGCATCCAGGAAAGGAACTTTGAGGGACAGATGGTGGTGGACTTTGCAAAAAGGATGGAAATGGGAGTCGTGAACACCTTTTTACAGAAGAGGCGGGAACATATAATGACCTACAAGAGCAGAGATAGAACCATGCATTGGATTACATTTTGTGCAGAGGATGTAATCTGAAGGAGGTTACTGACTGTAAGGTAGTGGTAGGGAAGATTGCAGTCGCATAGGATGGTGGTGTGTCGGATGACTCTGGTGGTGGGTAGGAAGACTAAGAAGACAAAGGTAGAGCAGAGAACCATGTGGTGGAAGCTGAGAAAGAAAGCATCTTGTGTGCCCTTTCGGAAAGAGTTGAGACAGGCTCATGATGGACAGGAGGATTTCCTGGTAGACTGGATTGCTACAGCCAAGGTGATCAGAGAGACAGGCAGGAGAGTACTTGGTGTGTCTTCTGGTAGGAAAGGGGAGAAGGAGACTTGGTGGTGCAACCCCAAAATACAGGAAGTCATACAAGGAAAGAGATTAGCGAAGAAGAAGAGGGACACTGAGAGGACTGAGGGGAGGCGAAAGGAATACATCGAGATGTGACGTGGGCCAATGTTAGAGGTGGCGAAGGCTAAACAAGAGGCATATAAGAAATGTACACTAGGTTGGACACGAAAGAAGGAGAAAAGGATCGCTACAGGTTGGCCAGACAGAGGGATAGAGATGGGAAGGATGTGCAGCAGGTAAGAGTGATTAAGGATAGTGGTGGAAATGTGTTGGGGCGGGTTAACAACATACAAAATTTCATGTTTTGGGTGTCAGTTCCACTTTAAACACACTTAATTGAAGTCACGAGCAACAATAAATACTTTGTCGTCGTGGGCTAGCTGGTGTTTGTTTACAGACGCCAAAGTGCTGTGCTAAAGTTAGCATCCGGCTGGATATAGACAGCTCCCACAATGACTTCCGTGAGCTGCCTCGGTAGATAAAAGGGTCTGCACGAGATTACAAGGACCTCTAAATCAGGAGAGCAGTGGGTGTCGATGATGAAAATTCTCTCGAGGCATTTGTGTTGGAGAAGAACCAGGAAGTGACGTTTTTTGCAGACGTCTGTTTTACCAGCGAGAAATTAGCTGTTTTTTCTGTGTGTTGGGCAAAATGCTGGCTTGGTATATGGTATATGTGGTATATATTGTGCTTGAACACTCGGGAGGCTGAATTCACTCTTCAAATGTTTCCGAAAGACCCGGTTCGTCGTGAAAAATGTATTGCACCAGTGCAAAGGACAAGAGCTTTGTGGGTTCTAAATGACAGGTAGCTGTGTATAGAGCTATAAACAAATAATAGTTGTAACATGAGCTCACAAAAAAGCTAGCAAAATGACGTGTCGTCACAAAACTCAAACAAATGTTATTTTCAGCGAATGTTCCAGGGATGCAGTGTGGTGTCCTCCTACTTGTCCGAAAGCAGCACAATTGATAAAAAAGTTTAATCCGCGTCCGACAACGTAATCCTTCTCTCAGAACATAAAAGATCTGCATCATATTGGTGGTGTCCATGTATTTTACCGAAAGCAGCAGTAATTATAAAAAGCTCCGTTTGGATCTGACGACGTAATCCTTGTCTCAGAACACAACAAAAGATAGGCGTCATATCGCCGTTAGTCGCTGTTAGCCCCAACAGGGATCGGGCAGGGAGGTGGTTTGGCCGCATGCGGGGACGAGAAAGGCGGTCTCTCTCCCCCAGTCATGGGTCCTCCTGAGTACGCTACATCCACAAGACTTGTAAAAGAGTGAGGAAATCAAACAATTATAGGCCTGTCATTTTGAATATTTCATCGGGTTCCTTTTCCGTCTGTCGGGGAGTCTGTTGTTAGTTAGAAGAGAGCCGCATATCTAAATATGGCTCGAAACGATCTCGTTATATGGCCCCGGTCACTTCACTAAATTCTGAGATGTTCGCTTCTTCAAAAAGAGCTTCAGTCTCATAAGGGGCGTCAGAAAGACCCAAAGATCTCTCTTGTTCATCTCCCATAGCAGGTGACAGCTGTTGCAGTGTGACATCTGCAAATGACGTCGCAGGCAATATGGCCGCCACTGGGATGTTGAGTGAGACTTCTGCAACTTCTCACATTCATGACACGCTCATTTTTTTTTTATAGACATTGAAGTGAATAATTTTACATGTACTTTTCATAATAGCTACTTTAAAATCAAAATTAAAAATTATTCCTAAATGAAATTCTTGCAAGATTTGTTAAAGATGGTTCAACCTTACTGTATAAGTTTGAGAGACATACTATTTCAGAATCATTTGATGTAAATCTAAATTGTACCACTTGAAGAGCCGTCAACTCCAACCTTGCATTTATAGTACTGGAATTTCAATTGAAATACAGTTTTGACTGTCTAAAGATGTTTTGTTTTTCCACCATGCTCGGTGATCAAATATTTCTCTTGCTATGAAAACCATTCATTTGGTCAGATAGTACCACTGTCCTCTGTTTGAATTCAAATGAAAGAATTCAGTTATGTGTCACATTGTCATATTCAAAGCAAGGTTATTGATGTGCTGACTTGCTATCATTCTGTTAATCAAAGTTTTAAGGTTTTTGACTGTTTCCCACCTCAGCTTTTATAATCAGTGTTTTATGGTTGACAAATAGTAATTGAAAAAACTTCTTCCCTATTTCTTAAAAATCACGAGTTTCCTTGTCTATAACATAAGCCCCAATAGGGACTTATGTTTTATATATATATAATGACAAGGATGTTTTCAAACTTGTCAACTAACATTTAAAAAAAATCCATGTACTATTTATAATATTAAAAATACTGTGAATGACAAATATCTAATTACGTTACGAAAACATTAATTTCTCTCTGCTGCAAAAGAAAGGATTCTTCCATCTCAGCACAGAAAACCTACCTATCCATTATAGAGAATGGATCCCTCACTCAACCCAAAACTTTGTGGATTATTTTTAATGGAACATTATCATTGCCATCAAGCTATCAACATTCTAACAATACCAATACAAATAGGGAATGCTCAATCCAGTTTTGAGGTCCAGGGTTCAATCCCGGATCCATCTGTCTAGAGTTTGCATGTTCTCTATGTGCTTGCGCGGGTTTTCTAAGGGCACTCCGGGTTCCTCTCACGTCCCAAAAACATCCAACATTAATTGGACACTCTAAATTACCCCTAGGTATGATTTTGAGTCTTGATGTGCCCTGCGATTAGCTGGCAACCAGTTCAGAGGGTACCCCGCCTCCTGCCCGATGACAGCTGGGGTAGGCTCCAGCACTCCCCGCGACGGTTGTGAGGATAAGCGGCTAAGAAAATGGATGGATGGATTGATTAAAATTGCCCTTAGGTGTGATTGTGAGTGCGACTTGTCTGTCTCTGCGTGCCCTGCGCTTGGCTGACAACCAGTTCAGGGTGTGCCCTGCCTCCTGCCGGATGGTAGCTGGGATAGGCTCCAGCATTCCCATGACCCTTGTGAGGATAGGCAACCCACAAAATGGATGGATAGTTAATTCGAAAAATTCAACAAGAGGTTGCTTGTTGTATGCAGTATTGTTTTGTTTGACATGAACTTAATGACATCAACTTAACCTTGTCTTCATCACGATTGTTTGTTGTAAAGAAGCATGAGTTTTTTATTTGAATCGGGGTGGAGTCATAATAATTGTAATAAACTGAAAGTGAAGTGATCCACCAAAACATCAGGTCACCCTATTCAATTTATCCATCGTCAGAAGGATTCAGTGTAAACAATAACTTAACCCACAATACAATGAATGCATGACAAATCTGATTGAGCATTGTTTATGCTACATATCTTGTGTTTGGGTCATGAATGTGAAGAAGGAAACTAAATGTGGTTTCCAGTCTTCACTCTGAAAGAATTGGTTTTTTTTTTAAACCAGAAATATACATTTTGCAAAAGGTTCAACCTTGTGAGAACGAGGTACAGTCGTGTTTTGGTTGTTTCCGTTTAGCCTTATCATAAAAAGATCCATTTCATGATTATTCTCGTGAAAGTAATATTTTAGGATGATATCTGAATTTGCACATTTCCATTATGGGATTTTTTAAAATTTAAAATTCAGGCACTGACTAAAAAATAATGAAATACAATTTTCACATACATGAGTCAGTGGAGTGGTAGGTTATTTTTTTTTTAGTATTTATTTATTTTTATTTTTATTTTTTTATTGAATACTTAACTCAGTATTTTTTTGGACGATGACTTTTTATTTGCGTCGTATTACTCTAAGAATCAGCTTGTACCCCTACACGAGAACCTTTGGTCACATGCCAGAAATGACAAGAAAACAGAACTTACAAGTGGCAAATTATCACTGGCAGCGAAAAACCCTAGGTAGGAAGCCCCACCTCAACACTCCATAACCCTCAAATCCATCATTGCAATTGTTAATATATGTCATTAGTTCAACTTTGTTCCTCCTTGAGCCATCACCTTATCGTGGTGGAGGGTTTTTGTGTGTTCCGATGATCCAAGGAGCTAAGTCGTCTGGGGCTTCACGCCCATGGGAGGATCACCCATGCCAAATAGGTTCGAGGGACTAGAAAAAGCACGGCCAAAAGACCCCCATGATGGTGTAGAGAAATTAATTCAGGATTCTCATTTCCCAGATGCGGGTCACTGGGCCACCCCTCTGGAACCAAGCCTGGAGGTGGGGCTCAAAGATGAGCACCTGGTGGCTGGCCTGCTCTCATGAGGCAATGGTCCCCCTTCCCATGGGCTCACCATCTCTGAGAGTGGGCGGAGGGGTTGGGTGCAACGTAAGCTGGGCGGCACCTATAACTGGGGACCTTGGCGATCTGATGGTGACAGAAACTAGCTCTAGGGACATGGAATGTCACCTCTCTGGCAGGAAATCTGGGTTGAGAAGGTAGAGAAGTTCCGACTAGATATTGTTGCACTCACCTCTATGCACCGCTTGGGCTCTGGTACCAGTCCTCATGAGAGAGGTTGGACTCTGTTCTACTCTGGAATTCCCAACGGTGAGAGGCACGAGCAAGTGTAGGGATACTTATTGACCCCCGGCATGGCACCTCTATGTTGGGGTTCACTCCAGTGGATGAGAGGGAAGCCTTCCTATGCCTTCATGTGGGAGGACGGGTCCTGATTTTTGTCTGTGCCTATACACCAAACAACAGTTCAGAGTACCCAGCCTTTTTGGAGTGCTTTGAGGGAATGCTGGAGAGCGCGCCCTCTGTGGACTCCATCATTGTGGTGGGGGACTTCACTGCCCGCATAGGCAATAACAGTGTGACCTATAACGGCATGATTGTGAACACACTCCTCAGCCTCCCTGGTAAGCTCTATTCAGGGTTGCTAATGAGGAGCGTCCATCCGGAAGTCGAATTTTGGATTCAGGAGGAGCAATGGGGTTTTCGTCCTGGCTGCGGAACAGTGGACCAACTCTTCACCCTCACCAGGGTCCATGAGGGTGGATGGGAGTTCGCACAGCCAGTCTACTTGTGTTTTGTGGAGTTGGAGACCCCATTCATCAATGTACCTAGGGGAGTCCTGTGGAGGGTTCTTCGGGAGGTTAGGGTACTGAACTTCCGAATATGGGCTGTTTGGTCTCCTTATGACTAGTGTCAGAGTTCTGTCTACATTGCCAACAATAAGTCGGACCCATTGGACTCCGCCGAGGCTGCCCTTTGTTGCCAATTCTGTTCATAACTTTTATGGACAGAATCTCTTTGCACAGCCCAGGCATAGAGGGGTTCTGGTTTGGTGGCCTCAGTGTTGCATCTCTGCTTTATACACATGATTTGGTTCTTTTGGCTTCATCAAGGCGTGATCTCCAATGCTCACTAGGGCTGTTTGCAGTTGAGTGTGAAGCGACTGGGAGGAGAATCAGTACCTCCAAATTTGAGACCATGGTCCTCAGTCAGAAAAAGGTGGTGTGTTCTCTCCTGTTTGATTCTGCCCCAAGTGGAGGAGTTCAAGTGTCTTGGGGTCTTGTTCACAAGTTAGTGAAGAATTGAGGGGGAGATTGACAGGCGGATCAATGGAGCATCTGCAGTGATGTGGACTTTGTATCAAACAGTTGTGGCAAATGGGGACCTAAGTCAAGAGGCGAAGCTCTTTATTTTCCAGTCGATCAACGTTCCTACCTTCACCGATGTCTCGAGCTGTGGGTCATGATTGAAAGAACAAGGTCCCAGATACAAGCGACCGAAATGAGTTTCCTCTGCAGCGTGTTTGGGCTCTCCCTATGAGGGAGAGGGAGAAAGCCTTCCTGGTGAGCTTTTCCTGGCATGCCTTACGGGAACAAGACACCAGCGAACCGAATATGTCTCTTGGCTGACCTGGGAATGCCTCGAGATCCACCAGGAAGGGTTACATGAAGTGGCTGGGGAAAGGGAATTCCGAGCATCCCCACTGGAGCTCCTGCCCCCGTGACCCGACGCGGAAAAACGGTTGAGGATGGATGGATGGATGGTCACTGAAAAAACAAGGTACAAGCAGCAGAAATATATTTTTTTATGTTGGGTGTCCTGGCTCTCACTTCATGATTGGGTGAGAATCTTGTAAATTCTGGAGGGGCTTGAAGTTGCACTTTTACTCCTCCATATCATATCACAGGGAAGATTTGGTACATGTCCCTTGACCTGGGAACACCTGGAAAGTGGCTGGCAAGAGGAAAGCATGGGCTTCCCCCTTTAGGCTCCTGTCACTATGACCTGACACTGCATTAATGGAACACGATTAATGGACTGAATTTATTTTTTAAGATGTTGCCACTTGTGTATTTTACCAAAAATTTCTTTTTTTTCAGGTGAGTTCCTAAACTATGATATTATGCTCGGAGTGAACCAGGGTGAGGGTCTTAAATTTGTGGAGCTCATCGTGGACAATGAAAACGGTGTTCAGGCAAATGACTTCGACTACGCTGTGTCTAGCTTTGTGGATGACCTCTATGGCTATCCAGAAGGTAAAGACATTCTCAGAGAGACCATCAAGTTTATGTACACAGATTGGGCTGATCGGCACAATCCAGAGACACGCAGGAAGACCTTGTTGGCCCTATTCACTGATCACCAGTGGGTAGCTCCAGCTGTTGCCACAGCAGACCTGCACTCTAGCTTCGGATCTCCTACATACTTCTATGCATTCTATCATCACTGTCAAACAGAACAGGTGAGTCTCTAGCATTTTTGTTTCCCTGTGGTACATCAGAATCACAATATGTGTAATTAATCATCACTAGTATGAAAAAAATATTTTCCCTTTCTATTTCAGTTTTTCAGTGAGAAACACTTCTTAACACAGTTATTCTAGCTAGCATTTTGAGTTCTAGGAGTTCATACTACAACCCCAATTCAAAGGCAGTTGGTATGTTGTATTAAACATAAATAAAAACTGAATAGATTTATTTGTAAAGCATGATCAACCTCTATTTAATAGAATACACTACAAAGACAAGATACTTAATGTTCAAACTTTTTTTTCGCAAATAATCTTTAATGAGTTTTATGGCTGCAAGACATTCCAAAAAAGCTGGGAGTGTCATGTTTACTGCTGTGTTACATTATTTTTTCTTTTCACATCATTCAATGTGTTTGGGAATTGAGGACACAAACTGTTGAAGATTTGTTGGTGGAAGGTCTTTCCCATTTTGGCTTCATTTACAGCTTCAGCTGTTCAACAGTCAAGGGTCTGGACAACAGGCGTATTTTACGCTTCATAATGTGCCACACATTTTCATTGGGAGACAAGTCTGGACTTCATGAAGGCCAATGTAGTACCCCCACTCTTATACTACGAAGCCACGCTGTTGTAACACGTGCAGAATGTGGTTTGCCAATGTCTTTCTTCGGTGCCAGAATGTCAGAACTAGAATAGTCTTTATTTTGCCATGTAAAAAAAAAAAAGGGAATTTGTCTAGTTAGTTGGAGCCGCTCTTTCAGAATCAATAGTCCCTCCACAGATCTGGAAGTTACCACTGCCATTGGCACAAACACATCCCCTTACACTCACAGATGTTGGCTTTTGAACTTTCCAGCAATAACAGTCTGGATGGTTCTTTCCTTCTTTGCCCCAGAGGATACAACAGCCACAATTTCCAATCACAATTTGAAATGTGTACTCATTGGACCGAAGAACATTTTTCCACTTTGCATCAGTCCCTCTTAGATGAGCTCGGGCCCTGAGAATCCAGCAGTGTTTCTTGATGTTGTTGCTAAATGGCTTTTGCTTTGCATGGTACCATTTTAAGTTACACTTAAAGGTCTACTGACATGCCTATATACATTGTAAAATAGTTTTAATTATATAATAATTGTTTTGAAAATGACATATAATATTATTCACTTCAATGTCTATATGAAAAAATAAATAGCGGTGAGCGTGTCATTTATGTGCAAAGTTGCGGAAGTCTCACTCGACATCCAAGTGGTAGCCATATTGCCTGCTATGTTATTTACAGCTGTCACACTGCGACAGTCACCATTGAGAAGACGCTGTACCACCTGCTATGGAAGACAAACAGAGATTTGCGGATTTTTCTGATGGCCCTTCTAACACGGAAGCTCTTTTCGAAGAAGAGAACATCTCTCAATCGAGTGGAATGATCGGGGCAATATTACCCTATCGTTTCGAGCCATCTTTAGATGACATGCACATCTCTTCTAACTAACAACAGACACCCCAGCAGTATGTATGACAGCATGTAGCGAACTCAGGAGGATCCGTTCCGGGCGAAACAGCGGTGGCTGGTGGTGGTGGTGGTAAGGGGGTGTGGGTGTGGGGAGGGGGGGCTCCTTTCTCCTCTCGCACATGGCCAAATCGCACGTGGCCAAACCATCCCCACCCAATCCACCTACACAGCGCCGATGACGACGACGGAGACGCTGCCCGCGGTTCCGAGCAACAACAATGATGCTGCCCGAGGCCGCAAGCAACGAAGACAATGATGTCGCCCGCGGCTGCGAGCGATGACACATTTTGCACCACTGACTTATGTACATCATTAAGTTATCATGACGCTGATCTTTTGTTACTCCTGAGAGGAAGTCCCCCCCAATTATTATTTTTTTTAATAGCTCTATAGAGCCTGTGCACGTGACATCACCATTTTCACGGCGCCATATTGCCGGTCCAAAAGAGCTACTCGATCGACAGTCTGAGGGAGATTTAACCAGAGCAGAATATTCACGATACCCTAGACTTGTTGTGCTGTTGGTTGTTACAACAGATATTCAAAGATGTTTCTATGGAATACCAGCTGAAAAGACAGGAAAAGATGGATGGATTTTGGGAATTAAACGTGATGGATGGTGCCCGACCAAATATACATGATTGTGTAACGATCACTTCACTTCAGGTAGGAGTTATTCTTCTCAATCTCAAAATCCCAAGAAGTATTTATAATGCCAAATTGGCTCACTTGAGAAAAATGCGTATTAAAAAAAAACGACAGGGAGTCGTCTCCAACATACAGGAAGGGTGTTGCGGCCAACCTCTCCCCGACATACCTTTTTTTATATGCATTGTTCTCAAATGAGTCCAATGTGTATTTAAAAAAAAAAAGAAAATAAACCACCGTTCACACAGAGTTTTATGTACAGTGAAGAAGATAAGTGTTGGAACGCCCTGCTATATTGCAAGTTGTCACACTTAGAAATCATGGAGGGGTCTGAAATTTTCATTGTAGCTGTGAGAGAGATAATCTATAAAGAAAAATCATGAAATCACAATTTATGATTTTTTAACGATTTATTTGTGTGATACACCTGCAAATGAGTATTTGAACATGTGTCTATCAGCTAGAATTCTGACAATCAAAGACGTGTTAGTCCACAATGCAGCCCTATGGGGGCACAAACCAGTGCAATCTGTAGGCCGGTCCCAAGCCGGGATAAATGCAGAGGGTTGCGTCAGGAAGGGCATCCGGCGTAAAAACTGTGCCAAACAAATATGAGCGTTCATCTAAAGAATCCCATACCGGATCGGTCGTGGCCCAGGTTAACAACGCCCGCCCCCGGCACTGCTAACCTGCAGGGCGTCGGTGGAAATTCAGCTACTGTGGGTCGAAGACAAAGAAGAGGAGGAAACCGGATCCAGCGTCAGAAGAAAAAGAGGAATGCACAGAGCCTACAACTGAGTGTAGGGACTTTGAATGTTGGGACTATGACAGGAAAAGCACAGGAGTTGGTTGACATGATGATTAGGAGAAAGGTTGATATTCTGTGCATCCAAGAGAGCAGGTGGAAAGGTAGTAAGGCTAGAAGTTTGGGACCAGGGTTTAAATTATTCTACCACGGAGTAGATGGGAAGAGAAATGGAGTAGGGATTATTTTAAAGGAAGAGCTGGCTAAGAATGTCTTGGAGGTGAAAAGAGTATCAGATCGAGTGATGAGACTAAAATTTGAAATTGAGGGTGTTATGTATAATGTGGTTAGCGGCTATGCCCCACAGGTAGGATGTGACCTAGAGTTGAAAGAGAAATTCTGGAAGGAACTAGATGAAGTAGTTCTGAGCATACCAGACAGCGAAAGAGTTGTGATTGGTGCAGATTGTAATGGACATATAGGTAAAGGAAACAGGGGCGATGAAGAAGTGATGGGTAAGTACGGCATCCAGGAAAGGAACTTTGAGGGACAGATGGTGGTGGACTTTGCAAAAAGGATGGAGATGGCTGTAGTGAACACTTATTTCCAGAAGAGGGAGGAACATATAGTGACCTACAAGAGCGGAGGTAGAACCACGCAGGTAGATTATATTTTGTGCAGACGATGTAATCTGAAGGAGGTTACTGACTGTAAAGTAGTGGTAGGGGAGAGTGTAGCTCGACAGCATAGGATGGTAGTATGTAGGATGATTCTGGTGGTGGGTAGGAAGATTAAGAAGACAAAGGTAGAGCAGAGAACCATGTGGTGGAAGCTGAAAAAGGAAGAATGTTGTGCAGCCTTCCGGAAAGAGGTGAGACAGGCTCTCGATGGACAACCGAAGCTCCCGGAAGACTGGACGACGACAGCCAAGGTGATCAGAGAGACAGGCAGGAGAGTACTTGGTGTGTCATCTGGTAGGAAAGGGGAGAAGGAGACTTGGTGGTGGAACCCCAAAATACAGGGAGTCATACAAGGAAAGAGATTAGCGAAGAAGAAGTGGGATACTGAGAGGACTGAGGAGAGGCGAAAGGAGTACATCGAGATGCGACGTAGGGCAAAGGTAGAGGTGGCAAAGGCTAAACAAGAGGCATATGAAGACATGTACACCAGGTTGGACACGAAAGAAGGAAAAAAGGATCTCTACAGGTTGGCCAGACAGAGGGATAGAGATGGGAAGGATGTGCAGCAGGTCAGGGTGATTAAGGATAGAGATGGAAATGTGTTGACTGGTGCCGGTAGTGTACTAAATAGATGGAAAGAATACTTTGAGAAGTTGATGAATGAAGAAAATGAGAGAGAAGGAAGAGTTGAAGAGGCAAGAGTGAAGGACCAGGAAGTGGAAATGATTACTAAGGAGGAAGTCAGAAAGGCACTACAAAGGATGAAAACTGGAAAGGCAGTTGGTCCTGATGACATACCGGTAGAGGTATGGAAGCAATTTGGAGAGATGGCTGTGGAATTTTTGACCAACTTATTCAACAGAATACTAGCGGGCGAAAAGATGCCTGAAGAATGGAGGAAAAGTGTTCTAGTTCCCATTTTTAAGAACAAGGGGATGTTCAGAGCTGTGGGAACTATAGAGGAATAAAGTTGATGAGCCACACAATGAAGTTATGGGAAAGAGTAGTGGAGGCTAGACTCAGGACAGAAGTAAGTATCTGCGAGCAACAGTATGGTTTCATGCCTCGAAAGAGTACCACAGATGCATTATTTGCCTTGAGGATGCTCGTGGAAAAGTACAGAGAAGGTCAGAAGGAGCTACATTGTGTCTTTGTGGATCTAGAGAAAGCCTATGACAGAGTACCAAGAGAGGAACTGTGCTACTGCATGCGCAAGTCTGGTGTGGCAGAGAAGTATGTTAAAATAGTACAGGACATGTATGATGGCAGCAGAACAATGGTGAGGTGTGCCTTAGGTGTGACAGAGGAATTTAAGGTGGAGGTGGGACTGCATCAGGGATCAGCTCTGAGCCCCTTCCTGTTTGCAGTGGTAATGGATAGGCTGACAGATGAGGTTAGACTGGAATCCCCTTGGACCATGATGTTCGCAGATGATATTGTCATATGCAGTGAAAGCAGGGAGCATGCAGAGGAACAATTGGAAAGATGGAGACATGCACTGGAAAGGAGAGGAATGAAGATTAGCCGAAGTAAAACAGAATATATGTGCGTGAATGAGAAAAGTGGAGGGGGAAGAGTGAGGCTACAGGGAGAAGAGATAGCGAGGGTCGACGACTTCAAATACTTGGGGTCAACAATACAGAGCAATGGAGAGTGTGGTCAGGAAGTGAAGAAACGGGTCCAAGCAGGTTGGAACAGCTGGCGAAAGGTGTCTGGTGTGTTATGTGACAGAAGAGTGTCTGCTAGGATGAAGGGCAAAGTTTACAAAACAGTGGTGAGGCCGGCCATGATGTACAGATTAGAGACAGTGGCACTGAAGAAACAACAGGAATCTGAACTGGAGGTGGCAGAAATGAAGATGTTGAGGTTCTCGCTCGGAGTGACCAGGTTGGATAGGATTAGAAATGAGCTCATTAGAGGGACAGCCAAAGTTGGATGTTTTGGAGACAAGATTCGAGAGAGCAGACTTCGATGGTTTGGACATGTTCAGAGGCGAGAGAGTGAGTATATTGGTAGAAGGATGCTGAGGATGGAGCTCCCAGGCAAAAGAGCGAGAGGAAGACCAAAGAGAAGGTTTATGGATGTGGTGAATGAAGACATGAGGGCAGTTGGGGTTAGAGAGGAAGATGCAGGAGATAGGCTAAGATGGCAAAAGATGACACGCTGTGGCGACCCCTAACGGGACAAGCCGAAAGGAAAAGAAGAAGAAGAAAGACGTGTTAGTCCACCTTTAAAAGTCCACCTCCACTCCATGTATTATCCTGAATCAGATGCACCTGTGTGAGATCGTTAGCTGTATAAAGACATCTGTCCACCCCATACAATCAGTAAGACTCAAACTTGTAACATGGCCAAGACCAAATAGCTCTCCAAAGACACCAGAGACAAAATTGTACAACTCCACATGGCTGGAAAGGACTACAGAGAAATTGCCAAAAAGCTTGGTGATAAAAGGTCCACTGTTGGAGCAATCATTATAAAATGGAAGAAGCTGAACATGACGGTCAATCTCAATTGACGTGGAGCCCCATACAAGATATCACCTTGTGGGGTCTCAGTGATCCTTAGAAAGGTGAGGAATCGGTCCAGGACTACATGACAGGACTTGGTCAATGACCTGAAAAGAGCTGGGACCACCGTTTCCAAGGTGACTGTTGGTAATACACTACGACGTCATGGCTTGAAATCATGCATGGCACACAAGGTTCCCCTACTGAAACCAGCACATGTCTATGCCCGTCTTACGTTTGCGAAGGATCATTTGGATGATGCAGAGGAGTCATGGGAGAAAGGTTTGTGGTCAGATGAGACCAAAATGGAACTTTTTGGTCATAATTCCACTAACCGTGTTTGGAGCAAGACAAATGATGAATTCCTTCCCAAGAACATCCTCCCTACTGGGAAGCATGGGGGTGGTAGCATCCTGCTTTGGGGGTGTTTTTCTGCACATGGGACCGGCAGCTCCACTGTATTAAGGAGAGGATGACCGCGGCCATGTATTGTGAGATTTTGGAGAACAACCTCTTTCCCTCGGTGAGCATTGAAGCTGGGTCGTGCCTGGGTCTTTCAACATGACAATGACCAGAAGCACACAGCCAGGAAAACCAAGGATTGGCTCTGTAAGAAGCATATCAAGTTTCTGGCATCCCCAGAAAAACTTTGGAGGGAGCTGAAACTCTGTGTTACTCAGTGACAGCCCAGAAACCTGTCATTTGGACACCCACGAGGCTCTCATCTTTTGCACCTGTGCAATCCATTTTTCACAACAAATCGGGTCTTTTGGAAATGTGTGAAGAGTGAAGCCATCCTCCCAAGTGTTCGAGCAATATCCAGCAATACAACGAGATGGCATTTTGGGTGACATAAAGGAAAAAAACAGCTACTTTCCCACCAGTAAAACTGACTGGTGAAAAAAACGGATGGGTCCATTCCAGCTACCTTTTTTTCATTAAAAATACAAAAAATCCTGCTTTACGTGTCAGTAGACCTTTAAGGATGTAGCGCTGAACTGTATTTACTGGCATTGGTTTTCTGAAGTGTTCCCAAGCCCATGTGGATATTTTACACATTTTAACCCTAACCCTGCCACCCCTCTCACCTTTTTTCCATGGGTTGCAGCCATAAAATTGTCTATTCAATTAAATACATATAGGTTCAGCATGATTTGCAAGCCATTGTATTCTGTTTTTATTTGTTTAGCACAATGTCCTATCTTCATTGTAATTGTAAGAAACGTTGGTTGTAAGAAACATCGGTTGTAAGAAACATTTGATTCTTGTTGGCATTAAAATTATTCTGTTGCCATCTTGTGTCATATGATGTAACACTGACCAACTGTAGTTTGCCCAAATAACTATGTTACTCATTAGGTGCCACCATGGGCTGATGCTTCTCATGGAGATGAGATCCCCTATGTGTTTGGCCTGCCAATGGTTGGACCAACTGAGCTATTTCCCTGCAATTTCTCAAAGAATGATGTGATGCTCAGTGCTGTGATGATGACGTATTGGACCAACTTCGCCAAAACTGGGTACAGTTCCACAAATGTACTGTTATGTGACTTGCTTCACGCGTTGTGAACGTTGTGAGCCTTCTGGAATCCCAAGTCAATGCCAAGCACTAGATCAGTGGTTTTCAAACTTTTTTGGCCGTGCCCTCCTTTAGGGCGTTAATTATTTTTCTGCCCCGTCACAGAAAATTTCAAACTGTTGGTTAGCTCTGAAATTGCGCATATGTGCACTGTTGATGTGGTCTCTGCGCAGAGACATTCTGCGATGTGCACAAAAAAGAAAAATGCAACCCGAATTGAAAGTATAACATACATACAGTTTGTGCCATTTTGTAGTGTGATTCAATAAGAGGGGTGACTGCTTTATCCAATGCCACAATTATTCACATACATACTCATGCAGCCTGTCAACGGTGTTTAAATTGACAATGTCCTTATGCCCCAACTGCCACCGATGTGAGCAAAGAGATCTGGGCAAAGTAGAGCAAAGACGATCTAGACACACTGCTTATGTTTATCCTCGATAATAGTGGCAAAAGTAAAAAAATAAATTCTGTTATTTTCAGATGCGATGACAGCTGGAATATGTGCACTTTCGAACAAGAAAGATCTGGTATAAAAAATGTGTTGCGAAGCTAAAGTACCAAGCGAGTTTTCAGAAGGAAATGTGTGGACAGAATGGAAGCTGAACGAGCTCAAGCATCACATCCATCCATCCATCTATCCATTCTCTGAGCCGCTTATCCTCACAAGGGTCACGGGAGTGCTGGAGCCTATCCCAGCTGTCATCAGGCAGGAGGAAGGGTACACCCTGAACTGGTTGCCAGCCAAGCGTAGGACACATGGAGATGGACAACTCACAATCACACCTAGGGGCAATTTGAGTCTCCAATTAATGCATGTTTTTGGGATGTGGAAGGAAACCAGTGTCAGGTTTACGCAATGTATGGCAGTCCAGAGAGCTTCAGTGACGTGATCAGTGATATGGAGTTCGGTGAGAGACAGGCTCACATAACCCAGGACATTTAAAGTACAATTTTTCAACGAAGGGAGACTAGTGGAACTTTTGCTCGGAGGAGAACGTGGGATGCGTCACCATCTCCAACCCGTTCTGCCCACATCTCCACAAATCCTCCTTTTTGTTCCTTAGTGCGATCCGCAACGTAACAAAGCAAACATGACAAACAACTGTGAGTTGATAAACAAAGCAACTATGACAAAAAAAAGACAACATGAGTCTTTGTGATGTCGTTACCATCCTCTCGAGATAATTACGGTCTTTATGTTGTCTGCTCCATCATTGTCTGGTGTTTCCACGGCACCCAATGTGCCTCTTGATTGCATCACGTTGTTTAAGCACATCTCAGGAGATAATAAGAGAAAAGATAATAAGAGAGCAAATATGAGATAACTTTATATCCAATTAATCCAGCATTTTCCCTCCTGTTTATCTAATATTTGCTCAAATCTGACATCACCCAAAATAATGACTTCGTTACATCTTTGACTACTTTATGAGAACAAACATTAAACTTGAAGAAAAATGTTTGGTTTATGCATTGTCATTACAGCCAGGATCTGGAAACGGATCAGGCAGGTCAGCTGGAATATTCCCTCATGATTTGTCCCCAGCAAAAGATACATCTGCACCATTTTGTTCTCTATGGATGAGATTTTTGTAGTAATTATTTTGTTTAGGAGAGCATAGACATGGAATAGAGCAACATCCACACAAGGTCAAAATGGCTGTGAAAACTACAATAGAAATTAAAATAAATGAGACAAGTGCTTTGTATTTGCCAAACACACTCAACCTATTGTCCCACACGGAGGTGCTCCTTCATCTTGCCGTTGATGAACCCTAAGATGGTGTCCATTCCGTTATATACCACTTAGTTTGACTGAAACACTGCTCCTTGTTTTTCCCTCTGTCAGAATTGACCATGGGATGATTATAGGACCGGTTGAGTTTACCGGTGCGCACACAGTTATGCCAAATAAATAATTGGATCATCTTCACATGCATGAGAACCCACTTATAGATCATTTAGTTTTTGGAGTGTGATGGGTTTTTCTTTGCAGGACAACATTCTGACACCTCACAGATATCTCAAAAGCAGGAAGAATGTTATGATGGTTGTGACCACTCCACAGCATCCCATTTCGGGACCTAACCACTTAAGGGTAGGCATTTCATCTAGGTTTGGTGTCTTTATATTTCTTCACTGGCCGTTAACTATTTTCAGACACTATAAATCTACACCCAGATTGTTGCCAGTCTTAGCTCACCTTCCGTATCGGATCCTAGGCTGAAATGACCTTTTTGCAAATGAATTCAAGTTAACCTATTTTTACAGTGTTGAGTGTTGTCAACAAAACCTGAAATTTACCGTCCAACTTGGGCAAATACCAGTGCTTCGTCAATACATCGGGATGCTTTGTTGGAAAGAGTTCTATCCATTTTGAGAATGCATGTATCATGACCAAGCAATATTTTTTTTTTATCACTTAGGTTATATCCATTAAAGTCCATGTGGACAATTTAGATAATGTTTATTTTATTTCAATTTATTTTTTGTGTATGTTTGTGTATAATGCTTTTTTGATATATATATTTTGTTGTCATTTTTATTGTTTTTATCCCATTTTAAATGTTTTATCGCTTTGTTTTCAAATACTTTTAATCATGTAAAGTACATTGAGTTACCTTGTGTATGTAATGCGCTATACAAATACATTTGCTTTACTTTGCTTTGCTCATGTCTCAATTTAGAGGTTCATTTGGTAGGACTGGTTTATTATTTGGTCATTCATAGATGTTATTTTTCACAATCGCCCCTTTTTGTGTTTTACCCCCCAAAACATCTTGTTCCATTTTTAGACTGTTGTTGAATTTCTCATAAAGTATCTAATTCTAGATTTGTACCTGTTTCAATTATCATAATTTGAGTTTTTCCCTGATGGAGCTTCCTTTATGAATCTATCAGCAAAAGCATTTCCCGATTAAATGATTTTTTTGTTTGTTATATGTGCAACGCGTTTGCTTACAGCAACAGTTTTTGGCAGTTGTATTGCATTTAGCATTTCAACTAACAATTTTGCACGTTACTTTGCCCGTGGAGGAAATCATCCCCCTATTTTTACAGTTCTGCACAAAAATGTGCACTGTTGCAGATGCATATTTGCTGTCTATATAAATTGTTACATTTCTTCCCTTCATTATTTTACATGCCTAGTTAGTGCTACTAGTTCTGCTTTTGCAGAATAATGTAGTGGCAATTTCTGTGCTTTTAAACTCGTGTCTTTTGAGGCTATGGCATATTCTAATTCTGTTTTCCCAAATACAAACACAACATTCACTATTAGAATTGGTTAGGGTTAGGGTCTTTCAAGTCACTACTGCCTTTTTTTTCTCTTTGCCAATTTCTGACAATCATGTTTTGTTCAATCTTCCGGGAGTGGCAACAATGTTGCTGCATTAAGAGTTCTAGATGTTTCTATTGTGACATGGTTATGGCGACAGCGTCACCATGCATGACAGGTGTCTGGCTTGGGATGGAAATGTCAAGTTTAGCAGAGGGTGATACAAAACAGTTGATGCACTTATTTCTATGAGATCAGAAAGTGACCTTTGAAATTGATCATTTGAAAAAAAAATCTTATCGCAACTTGCCAAAGCCAAGACCGCCTTGTCACGAATGCTTGCTTTATGTTGCAAAATGTTTTTTCCGCTTCAGCTCTCCATTTCAACAATGATGTCACATTTAAGTCTTCCCCATACATCATTTTGTGTAATGGGAGCTGTTAATTCTGAAAAATTTGGGAGCCAAATTCCGCAGTAATTTGTCAGTCCCAAAAATGATATATATATATATATATATATATATATATATATATATATATATATATATATATATATATATATATATATATATGTGTGTGTATATATATATATATTATATTGTGGCTTTGGAGCCTGAAGAATGTTTAACCTGTTCTTGGCAAATTTGGAGTTTCTTTTTGCTTTGTGCCCTTCCTCAGCCAAATTCTTTAAAAGAGCCATTGTCTTTTTCATGTTTTTTTTTTTTTTTTTTAATCAGGGTAAGCAATCAGTACATCATCTCAATAAACCAAGACTCGACTGTCCTCGGGGGTTGGAATTTATTCTCCAAATCTAAATGCAAACCAAATTTGGCATTCTATACCCACTGGGGTTGAGAAGAAAGCATTAATTCTATCTACTAAGGCAAATATTATTGTCTCTCATCTGAGGGAATACAGTAACATGTAAGGGACAGGCACGCAAGGTGCTCTTTTTTTTTTTTTTTTTGTATGTCCTGACATGCAGTCGGCACACTCCCCTTAAAGTTTTAGACCAAGTCCAGTCCGTCTCAATTGATGTCGTTATTCTTTTTGATGTCATGTCACGTCATATTGTGAAGAGGCAGTTGAGGGTAGAGAGGAGCATGGACACTCCCCTCTCTCTGTTCTTTATTTTTAATTTTCCTTTGTTGTCATGATGTCAGTCCTGTCTCGTCATCATCTATTCAATTAAACATATAATTTTCTTTCTCTCAACTTATGGTCCATTTGTTCACGTACTTTTTCTTTCTGCTCATTTGGCTCATTTTCTTTTTTCTTTCTCTACCCCTCTTCTCTTCTTCTTCTTTTCCTTTCAGCTTGTCCCGTTAGGGGTCGCCACAGCGTGTCATCTTTTTCCATCTTAGCCTATCTCCTGCATCTTCTTCTCTAAACCCAACTGCCCTCATGTCTTCCCTCACCACATCCATAAACCTTCTCTTTGGTCTTCCTCTCGCCCTTTTGCCTGGCAGCTCCATCCTCAGCACCCTACCACCAATATACTCACTCTCTCGCCTCTGAACATGTCCAAACCATCGAAGTCTGCTCTCTCGAACCTTGTCAGCAAAACATCCAACTTTGGCTGTCCCTCTAATGAGCTCATTTCTAATCCAATCCAACCTGCTCACTCCGAGCGAGAACCTCAACATCTTCATTTCTGGCACCTCCAGTTCTGCTTCCTGTTGTTTCTTCAGTGCCACCGTCTCTAATCCGTACATCATGGCCGGCCTCACCACTGTTTTGTAAACTTTGCCCTTCATCCGAGCAGAGACTCTTCTGTCACATAACACACCAGACACCTTTTGCCAGCTGTTCCAAGCTGCTTGGACCCGTTTCTTCACTTCCTTACCACACTCACCGTTGCTCTGGATTGTTGACCCTAAATATTTGAAGTCGTCCACCCTCGCTATCTCTTCTCCCTGTAGTCTCACTCTTCCCCCTCCACTTTTCTTATTCACGCACGTATATTCTGTTTTACTTCAGCTAATCTTCATTCCTCTCCTTTCCAGTGCATGTCTCCATCTTTCTAATTGTTCCTCTGCATGCTCCCTGCTTTCACTGCATATTACAATATCATCTGCGAACATCATGGTCCAAGGGGATTCCAGGCTAACCTCATCTGTCAGCCTATCCATTACCACTGCAAACAGGAAGGGGCTCAGAGCTGCTCCCTGATGCAGTCCCATCTCCACCTTAAATTCCTCTGTCACACCTAAGGCACACCTCACCATTGTTCTGCTGCCATCATACATGTCCTGTACTATTTTAACATACTTCTCTGCCACACCAGACTTACGCATGCAGTACCACAGTTCCTCTCTTGGTACTCTGTCATAGGCTTTCTCTAGATCCACAAAGACACAATGTAGCTCCTTCTGACCTTCTCTGTACTTTTCCACTAGCATCCTCAAGGCAAATAATGCATCTGTGGTACTCTTTCTAGGCATGAAACCATACTGTTGCTCGCAGATGCTTACTTCTGTCCTGAGTCTAGCCTCCACTACTCTTTCCCATAACTTCATTGTGTGGCTCATCAACTTTATTCCTCTATAGTTCCCACAGCTCTGAACATCCCCTTTGTTCTTAAAAATGGGAACTAGAACACTTTTCCTCCATTCTTCAGGCATCTTTTTGCCCGCTAGTATTCTGTTGAATAAGTTGGTCAAAAACTCCACAGCCATTTCTCCAAATTGTTTCCCTACCTCCACCGGCAAGTCATCAGGACCATCTCTACACCTCTTCTCTATGTAATGCTATTTTCCTCCTATATTCCCTCTCGTCATAGCCATGTATGTTGTCGTTTTTCTTTGTATTTTTGTGTCTTTTTATTTTTGACTTGCAAGGTCGCTATTTTCTGACTATTAAACAGAGCAGTGAAATTATGTTCGGATATCCATATATCTAAATGTTTATATTGTGTCAGATCTAATATTATCGATATATTTCCTGTATTTACACTGCGATGTGACTCTTAAGTTTTTCTCTGCTATTATTTTTCCCCATTTTAGTCAATTTGGACCAGTCAACAACTTCTAGGAATGTTTTAAAAATTGCTTTGTTCGATAGAACAACACTTAAACCTCCCACTGTAGTAATTCTCCCTTCAACTCTTTTAAGTGGATAGTTCTTGCCTTTTTTTCCCCCGACAGTGGCGTGTTAAGTTTACGACTGAAACTATATATAGTGGTATTTTCCTTTCACACAATTTTCTCCTACACACACAGGCTTAGGGTGTTTATGGAATTTTGCAAAGCTATTTATCCACAGAATTTAAGTGAACACAGGACACTGTCATCCTACTTCTTGTGGAATTTATCAGAATACTCTCAGCCCTTAAATTACTCGTCATTGACTAGTATCCAAAAGATTCAATCATGTCATCTTACACGTTTAATGACTCCCTGTCATTTATTCTTTGAACTGATTTCAGTCTTTTTGAATCATAATTCTTTGGAACTAAAATTCAACTCATCCTGTTGTCTTCACTCTGTTGGATCCTAGCCGGTGAGCTCCACACCAGTCCTGGAAAGGGTCTTTTGACTCAGGAGTCAGCTGTGGCTACGGTCTTTCTGGTTTTTAACACACCCGCTGGAATCCTCAGGCGTCTTGGGATCTGGCACAAAGGACCAAGTTAATGTCAGGTTGACACAGCCTTTCTTTTGGGATGAGCCTTTGCAATGTCTTCACCATCCTCTCGAAATCGTCGCAGAACTGCTGCATCATCGGTGTTTCCGCGGCACCCAAATGTGAATTTTCATGGGCGCCGACATTTTGGCAAGTCACATGACCTACTTGCGCGGATGTGATGTATTCTATACGTAAACAAAGAAATCATGACGAATTTGTCGTGTCATCACATGCATTACCACAACCATGGGACACATGAAAATGCCCCACTCTATCGGGAAATAATTCGTATAGAAATAATCTGAGGAAGGCTTGGTGGCATTTTCTGACCAGTAAGAAAAAGAAACATTTAAGGACCCAGTGGCTAGCGAAGTGTGGTCACAGTGAGCTGTACAACTAACAGGCCGCCTGGCCTGTTAGTTAGTTAGTTAGTTAGTTAGTTAGTTAGTTAGTTAGTTAGTTAGTTAGTTAGTTAGTTAGTTAGTTAGTTAGTTAGTTAGTTAGTTAGTTAGTTAGTTAGTTAGTTAGTTAGTTAGTTAGTATATGCAGTGAACATTTTGTGGACTGTTACGTGTGAATTTAGCCTAACATCCCCTTTGCTTGAACCGGCAAAATACGACAAGGTAGTTGTATTGCGTTTAAGACAATTTAATCACACAACTATACAACAGAAACACAATAAATAACGACCACAAAATTGAAGTTCAAAGATAGAGTAGTTAAGTCAAACTGGCAAATAGTCACCAAAATTGAACGAATGTTCCCAAACAGGCAAATGTTCCTTCCAGCGAATATTCCAGAAATTTCCAAATGTTCAAAGATGAAAGGGAGCAGGTGTCCGTGTAGTTTGTTCCAACCAGTGTACTTTCTCCCAAAGCAGTGGTGCGGTGTGAATAAGCCCTGTTGACGGTCTTTCTCGTGCTGTTGTAGGCACTCCTGGGAATACTCCAGAATTCCGCATCACAAAGGAAGCATGTCATAACAACTTAAAAGTATTGATCGATTTGGTGAGCAGGACAAAGGGACACCACAGCCACTACTGCCGGGAAGCACACCAGTCAGCGACGCCACTTGTGCATGTGATAGTAGTAGTTCAAGTACAAAGCGACACAGGGCAAGCTATGCAGCTAGAAGATGTTCATCATGTCACATAACTAAACTCCTCAATACTAAAATTTTTTATGCCTTCACCATCATTATGTCAACACTCCCAACTTCCACCAAGCCAAAAATCACTTCATTATCACTTGTTGGGTGGAACAGGCACAGGTTCAAATCTGTATGGATATATTCCTCCGTCTTCCCAATCAACTGATACTGCTTTCTTCATCAGACGATTAATCCAAGAAATTGGTGCTGTGATTGTGTAGGAAGTGATTTGTGACCAAGCCTTTGTTGATGCACATGATACGCCCTTCCTGTTTTTTAAGTCACGTGATCTCGTAAAAATAGTCAAAATGTTGCCGACCATACAAAAATGTAATTACTTGGATAAAAGAGCACATTAAAGTTATTATTTGCACTTTTTTTAACCAGAATTTTTCTGCATATGCTTATACTTGTAATGGCTTAACAAAATATTCGACATTTCATCAACGCAGAGCATTTCTTTAAATATGTGAGCCCATGGGTTCTCTAGGGTTAAAAGAACGTTTGCTGGCTTTGTTGATTTTCATTTGTGCAAAAACACTGAATTAAAATTGTTAAAAGTGTTCTGATGGGAATGTAAATGCTTAATCTGATTCTTTTAATACGTCATGTAACTTCAATGGGTGCCAGTGACCTGAGCACAGTGCACACGTCGATGTTTCCCACAGGTCGTGACTATAGGTGACAGTAGGAACGTAGATCGACTGGTAAATTAAGAGCTTCACCTTTCAACTTAGCTTCCTCTTTACCACAACGGACCGATACAAAGTCCACATCACTCCAGAAACTGCACCGATCCGCATGTTGATCTCCTGCTCCATTCTTCCCTCACTCATGAACAAGATCCCAAGAGACGTGAACTCCTCACCGTGGGGCAGGATCTAATCCCCGACCTGGAGAGGGCACACCACCCTTTTCCGACTGAGGACCATAGTCTCAGATTTGGAGGTGCTGAGTCTCCCAGCTGCTTTACACTCAGCTGTGAACCGCTTCAGTGAGCATTGGTGATCACAGGTTGATGAAGCCAAAAGAACTACATCATTTGCAAAGAGCAGAGATACAATGCTGATGTCACCAAACTGGACACACTCTATGCCTCGGCTGCGCCTAGAGATTCTATCCATAAAAGTTATGAACAGAATCGGTGACAAAGAGCAGGCTTGGAAGCCAAGTCCAACTCTCACCGGAAAGGATTCCGATTTATTGTCGGCAATGCGGACCAAACTCTGACACCAGTTGGACAAGGACCGAAAAGCCCATATCAGGGCGTTTGGTACCCCGTACTCCCAAAGAACCCAAAACAACCCACCCACCCACAGAACTCCCTGAGGGACACGGTGGAACGCCTTCTCCAAGTCCACAAAACACATGGATACTGGTTGGACGAACTCCCGTGCACCCTTGAGGATTCTGCTGAGGGTGAAGAGCTGGTCCACTGTTCCACACCCAGGAAAAAAACACATTGCTCCTCCTGAATCTAAGATACTACTTCCCGACAGACCTTCCTCTCCAGCCTCCCTGACAAGACCTGACCAGGGAGGCTGAGGAGTGTGATCTGCCTTTAGTTGGAACACATCCTCAGGTCCCCCTTTTTAAAAAAGGGGGCCGCCACCCCAGTGTGCTCATCCAGAGTCGCTGCCCCAATGTCCTATATTCTTTATTCTCTTTCTTATTACTTCTTTATTACGTTATCATACCCATACCTTTTGTTGAACGTTCTAAAAACAAGGGGACTCCATTATGTCATTGGACACAGATCTTTGTGGAACTTCCTAAAAGTGCCTAAATAAGGACAGGCGGACTTTTCAACAGAGCGTCTTACAACCATCCACTCTTTGGACAAGTAATACTCGCTTTCCGCCACCCTGCCTTCTGCCTCTCGTCTTTTGAACATTTCTGGAAACAGCATTCACCTACAGGAACGTATAACATTAATTCAGACTGTGGTATAATACGTTGTTTTGTTCATTAGCACGTGTAACACAGAACTAAACTGTCTTCGTACCTATGTTTTGTGTTAATTTTTAATTGTGATCGAAGAACCCAGAATCTGCATCCTCATGGGAAAGTGTTTCAGTGGAATTAAGGAGGTCTTTGAACTATTCTCTCCACCGACTCACAAGATCCTGATTCGAGGTCAGCAGCGGTCATCCTCACGATACACAGTGTTGACAGTCCACTGCTTCCTCCTCCTGAGATTCCTCATTGAACTACTCCCATGCCCGGTTTTTGGCTCATCGACCACCGAAGCTCCATTCCGTTTGGCCAGCCGGTAGTTCTGCCTCGTGAGTTCCACACGGCAGAAATGCCCGATTGGACTCCTTCTTCAGCCTGAGGGCATCCCTCACTGTTGGTGTTTACCAATGTGTTCGGGGGTCGCCGCCACGACAGGCATCGACCATCTTACAGCCCCACCTCTGGTCAGCTGGCTGAGTAATGGAGGAGCGGAACATCGGACTCGATGTCTCCTGCCTCTCCCGGAACATGGGCAAAATTCTTTCGGAGGTGGGAGTTGGAATTCCTTCTGACAGAGGAATCTGCCTGCCATTCCCAGCAGATCGTCACTGTACGTTTGGGCCTGCCATGTTGGACTGGCATCTTCCCCCACCATCGGAGCCAACTCACCACCAGGAGGTGATCAGTTGACAGCCCCGCCCCTCTCTTCACCCGAGTGTTCAAGACATGCAGCCACAAGTCCGATGACATGACTACGAAGCCAATCATAGAACAGCAACCTAGGGTGTCCTCATACCAAGTGGACGTGCACACCCTTATGCCTGAACATGGTGTTCGTTATGGACAATACATGATGAGCACAGAAGTCCAGTAAAAGAACACCACTCGGGTTCTGATCGGGGGACGGGGGCATTCTTTCCGATCACACCCTTCCAGGTCTCACTGTCATTGCCCACGTGAGCATTGAAGTCACCCAGCAAAATGATGGAGTCCCCAGAGGGAGCGCCCTCCAGCACTCCCTCTAAGCAAAGCAGAGCAAATCAAAGAAAATGTATTTGTATAGAGCATTACATACATGAGGTAAATCAATGTGCAGAACACCAAGGTTTCGGTCTTGGTCTTTGGTTTTTAAAGATAGAAAGTCCAAGTGTTTACGAACAGCAATTCTTTTTTCTTTATTCCCATAAACAATTGTTTAATTTTTGTTGTGATTTAGTTTAAGAAAATTTTGGCTCATCCAGTTATTTATCTGATTTAGACAGTGGTAGAATACTTCAATTGAACTGTACTCATCTGGAGACCATCTTAAATACAACTGTGTCATTTGCATAGCTATGGTAGTCAAAATTAAAGTTTTGAAGAATTTGACCCAAGGGTAGCATATACAAGTTGAATAGGAGAGGTTCAAGAACTGACCCTTGAGGGACCCCATAGGTCATTGGCATTCACTGAGACTGAGCACCTCCAATGGTTACAAAGTAGCTCCTTTCCTCCAGGAAGGACCTAAACCATTGAATGACCGTTCCATTTAGTCCTACCTATGTTTCTAACCTGTTTAGCAGTATATTGTAATCTACCAAACTAATAGCCGGGCTGAGATCCAACAAGACCAAAATTGACACCTTTCCTGAGTCAGAATTCAACCTTTTATCATTTAGCACTTTGATAAGAGCAGATTCTGTACTGTGATGAGTTTGGAAACCTGATTGAAATGTGTCAAGAAGTCCATTTAAATTCAAGAAAGTGCTGAGTTGATCAAAAATAACTTTCTCGAGAATCTTGGCTATGAACAGGAGATTTGGGATGGGTCTATAGCTTGCTAACATGGAATCGTCTCGTGCTATGATTTTTAGAAGAGGCTGAACAGCAACTACTTTAAGAGCTTTGGAAAACTCGCCAGACTGAAGTGAGCAATTGATTATTTACTGCAAACATGGTAGCACTGACTTTACAATAGTTTTGAAAAAGTCAGATGGTATTGTGTCGAAACATTGATGGTTTCAACTGCTGAACAGTTTTCTCTACTGTTTTTTGGCCAACCATATAAAATTCTGACAAGTTAATAGAGTTTTCTCTAGGTGGCTTCAGATGTGAGATCATTCTATCTTTTTGCTGATTTGTGCTGGCATTTGACCTGATGAATTGTATTTTTTCATTAATATAGGCAAAGTCATTGCATTTGGCAGCTGTTGTAAGTGCTGGATCTATCTGAATCGGGGGGGGGGGGTAGTAAGCTTGTCAACCACAGCAAATAGAGCATGTGTATTGTTGAGGTTCTTACTGATGATTTCAGAAAGGTTTTGCTGTCTAGCTCGAACTAACTCTTGGTTAAAATTACAAAGACACTGTCTGTAGAGGTCAAAGTCAATTTGTATTTTAGTCTTTCTCCACTTGCGTTCCGCTTTCCCACACTCTGATTTAGATCTCTTGACCATCATTGTGCTCCTCCACGGTGTTCTAAGTCGCCTCAGGATGGTCTTTGTTTTCACAGGAGCGACAGCATTCATGGCATTTGTGATTTTAGAGGTGAAATTGTCCAAACGTTCATCAACTGTCTCAGCATTCACTCTCTGTGGCATGGGCACAGTCTCCATAAACTTAGTGGCAGTACTCTCATTTATGGACTTTTTCCTAATAGAGATAGAGGTTGTCTGAACTGTTGGAATGATCTGTAATTCAAAAAATACACAAAAATGGTCAGAAATAGCCATATCTTTGTCAATCAATAGATTAATACATCCTTAGAGATGACCAGGTCTAAGATATGACCTTGAGTGTGCGTTGGATTCTTAATATGTTGAGGAAGGTCAAATGTGTCTATTATTGCAGAATGTTCTTTGGATGTTTTTTCCATGTTATAGTCAACATGAATATTAAAGTCCCCTGTTATGACAAAATAGTTGTACTCAGTACAAATAATTGACAGCAGTTCTGAAAAATCCTCCATAATTTTCTCATTGTATCTTGGAGGTCTACAAATTATTAAAATGATAACCTTTGGGTCACCCTTAACTAAAAAAAACACAAATATTCAAAAGAGCTGAAGTCACCCACTATAATTTCTTTACATTGAAATAATTATTTAAAAATAACAGCATTACCACCACCTTTTTTCTCTGTTCGACACTTGTTCATGAAATTTAAATCTGCTGGTGTTGCCTCATTTAAAATGGTATTACAGCTACTTTCTGTTAACCACATATCATTTAATAACAAAAAGTCCAGACCATAGGTTTTAATGGTGTCATTGATCAACATTGATTTGTTACCCAATGACCTGATATTAAAAAGAGCTAGGCTTGCAGAGATGGCTAGAGAGAATGGTTCGATGGACTCAAATTTAATCCTCACCAAGTTGGACATTCTACTTTTTTGGTGCCATATCTTTTTGACGAACTTTCTGTCCCTTGTAATTTCAGGGATGAAAAATGCCTGATCTCCATAGGGGTCTGAGTTATTCTGGAAAAGACCTGGTAAATATCAGTCAGATTGACAGATAGTCTTCATGGGTGGAGGAGGGGCCTTTCGCTTCCTAGTGAATGGTGGTTTCAGGCGAGGGGGGATGGAAGGAAGATCTTGGCGTGGTACGGGTTGCACTCCATCGTTGACAATAGTCTTAATCCTATCCATTGGATCCAATATTGCATTCCGGCTGGGAGAGGGAGAGCCAACATCTATTACGGATTGTATGGTTGTTGTAGTCATGGAGGGGAAATTCTGAGGTGTGCATGGCTCCCATGGGGCAGGAAGAGGTGTAGGAGATTTAAAGTGCTGGCACATTCCATTTGTCATTTGCTCATCAGATTTTTTGGGTGATGCAAATGAATCTGTGTGGACCTTGTCTCACCTTATCTTGTTCCTCCGATTGTTTGGGAACAACTGCATCCTTTTGTCCTTGGTTTTTGTAAGCATTTTCTTTACAGGGCAGTTCTGGTCCCCATTACTATATATATATATATATATATATATATATATATATATATATATATACATACATACATACATTTTCTTCATGCTTATCCTCACGAGGGTCGCGGGAGCCTATCCCTGCTGTCAACGGGCAGGAGGCGAGGTACACCCCAAACTCGTTGCCAGCCAATTGCAGGGCAAATTGAGATAAAAAGCCGCACTCACAATCACACTTAGGGGCAATTTAGAGTGTCCTAATTAATGTTGCATGTTTTTGGAATGTGGGAGGAAACCAGAGTGCCCGGAGAAAACTCGCACAGGCACGGGGAGAACATGCAAACTCCACACTGGCGGATCTGAGATTGAACTCACGACCTCAGAATTGTGAGGCCAACGCTTTCCATCTGACCCACCACGCCACCTCTATAGAGCTCATGAACCTATGTCATAAAATCACATCGCCATATTGCTGCTCTAACAAAGCATTGTTGCAAGTTAATCCCGTTGAGTCGAAACGAAAATATGTCCTATTGCACGACATCCAGAGTTTTGTCCAATACCGTGAAACATTTCTAAGGTGATAATAAATTAAGGTATGTGGAAAAATTAGAGACACTTCGCATAGAGGACCCATATTTATTTCCAAAGTCGATGTTTTTGCCGATAAGAAATTGGACAGTTAATTTGCTTCCGTTTGTCTTGGATAACTGGATAGACACATGTATCTGTTAAGTAAGTCATTGAGATTTACACAGAAAAGTTCAAAAGCTTATCAAAGTCTGGACGTATACAAATACTTCATTGCTGGATCTGTTCTCAATCAGGAATAAATCCCATATCGTGATGGACCCACTCAGACTTTTTCCAATCCAAATACCAATATCTAAATAAATTACCACTGGTTTTACACAAACTTACATTCATTAACTATAACTGGAATTTTTATTTTGCCTCCGTTACACGGAAACGTATTGTTGCCACACACTTACCTCCGTAAACCCCTATGTGACAGACGGTTTATTATTTTTATTAAATACGCATTGTTCTCAAATGAGTCAATTTGGCATTATAAATACTTCTTGATCGTTTGAGATTGAGATGAATAATTCATATTTGAAATGATCGCTACACAGGCGTGTGTATTTCGTCGGGCAGCCTCCATCATGTGCACGATCTCTATACATTTCTAATTTTTTAAACACAAACATCAATATTTAAATAAATGACACCTGGTTTTACGCAAACTTGCCTTCATTAACTATGATTGGGAAAAAAAATTAGGACAGGGAATCGTCTCTTCCGTACATGGAAGTGTATTGCGGCCACACGTTAACCTCCTTAAACAGACGTTTTATTTATTTTTTTAATACGCATTGTTTTCAAATGAGTCAAGTTGCCATTACAAATACTTGAACTCATAATTCCTACCTGAAAAGGAGTGATCGCTACACAGGCATGTGTATTTGGTTGGGCACCATCCATCACGATTAATTGCCAAAATCCATTGATCTTTTCTGGTCTTTTCAGATGATATTCTATTAAATGATCAATTTCAAGATCTGTCTCGTCTGTTGTGACAACCAACAGCACAACAGGTCTCGGGCATTGTGAATATTCTCCTCCGGTTCAATGTCTCCCACAAAGTCGAGCGGCTTTGTTTGACCGGCAATATGGCGCCGTGAAAACGGTGACGTCATGTGCGCGAACTCTCTATCTATCTATCTATCTATCTATCTATCTATCTATCTATCTATCTATCTATCTATCTATCTATCTATCTATCTATCTATCTATCTATCTATCTATCTATCTATCTATACACACACACGCATATATATATATATATATATATATATATAATATATATATATATATATATATATATATATATATATATATATATATATATATATATGAAGAGTTTGTTTTCAAAACGAGACGTAGGCATTTTTTTCAGATTTACGAAACTTGCGCCAAAATTATCCATTCGGAGCTGGATAATTTTGGCGCGAGTTTCGTAAATCTAAAAAAAATGCCTATGTCTCGTTTTGAAAACAAACTCTTCATATACACCCCAATATACTCACTCTGTCGCCCCTGAACATGTCCAAACCATCTAAGTCTGCTCTCTCGAAACTTGTCTCCAAAACATCCAACTTTGGTTGTCCCTCTAGAGCTCATTTCTAATCCTATCACACCTGCTCACTCTGAGCGAGGACCTCAACATCTTCATTTTTGCTACCTCCAGTTCTGCTTCCTGTGGTTTCTTCAGTGCCACCGTCTCTTATCTGTACATCATCATCAAAACCACTGTTTTGTAAACTTTGCCCTTCATCCTAGCAGAGACTCTTCTGTCACATAACACACCAGACACCTTTCGCCTGCTGTTCTAACCTGCTTGGACCCGTTTCTTCACTTCCTTACCACATTCACCATTTCTCTGGATTGTTGACCCTAAATAGCTGAAGTCTTCCACCCTTGCTATCTCTTCTCCCTGTAGCCTCACTCTTCCCCCTCCACCTTTCTCATTCACGCACATATATTCTGTTTTACTTTGGCTAATCTTAATTCCTCTCCTTTCTAGTGCATGTTTCCATCTTTCTAATTGTTCCTCTGCATGCTCCCTGCTTTCACTGCAGATCACAATATCATCTGCGAACATCAAGGTCCAAAGGGATTCCAGTCTAACATCATCTGTCAGCCTATCCATTACCACTGCAAAGAGGAAGGGGCTCAGAGCTGACCCCTGATGCAGTCCCACCTCCACCTTAAATTCTACTCTGCAATAAAGCCCTCAGTATGTCTTTGTGATATCCATCCATCTTCTTCCGCTTCTCCAGACCAGGTCGCAGGGGCAGTAGCTTTCGCAGGGATGCCCAGACTTCCCTTTCCACAGCCACTTTATCCAGCTCTTCCGGAAGGATCCTGAGACATTCCCAGGCTAACCGAGAGACACAGTCTCTATAGCATGTCCAGGGTCATCCCCGGGATCTCTTTCTAGTAGGACATGCCCAGAACACCTGACTAGGGAAGCGTCCGGGAGGGACCCAGATTAGATGCCCCAACAACCTCATCTGGATCCTCTTCAATGCAGAGGAGCAGTAGGTCAACACTGAGCCCTTCCTGAATAACTGAGCTTCTGACCATATTTCTGAGGGTGAGCCCGGACAAATTTCAGCCGCTTGTATCTGGGACCTTGTCCTTTCAGCCACGACGCACAGTTTGTGACCATAGGTGAGGGTAGGAACATAGATTGACAAGTAAATTTAAAGTTTCGCCTTTCGACTTAGCTACCCCTTCCTAACAATGGACCGATAAAAAGTCCACATCACTGCAGATGCTGCACTGATCCGCCTGACGATTCTGCCCCATTCTTCCCTTATTCTTGAACAAGACCCCAAGATACTTGAACTCCTCCATTTAGGGCCGGATCTCAACCCGTAGAGGGCACACCACCTTTTTCTGACTGAGGACCATGGTCTCAGATTTGGTGGTGCTGATTCTCCTTCCAGCAGCTTCACACTCAGCTGTGAATCGCTTCAGTGAGTGTTGAAGATCATGTTTGATGAAGCCAACAGAATCCCATCATCTGCAAAAAGCAGAGATGTAATGCAGAGGCCACCAAACCGGACACCCTCGAAGCCGTTCATAAGCTGTTCATAAAATTCATGAACAAAATCGTTCAAATGGGGCAGCTTGCTGAGTCCAACTCTCACTGGAAACAAGTCTGACTTACCTCCGGCAATGCGAACCAGACTCAAACCCCACAGGGACCAAACAGCCCATATCAGGAGGTTCAGTACGCCATACTCCCGAAGAATCCCCCACATGACTCCCTGAGGGACGCAGTTGAATGCCTTCTCCAAGTCTACAAAACATGTCGACTGGTTGAGCGAATTCCCATGCACCCTCGAGGATCCAGCCAATGGTGTAGAGCTGCTCCACTGTTCCATGGCCAGGACGAAAACCACATTGCTCCTCCTGAATCTGAGATTTGACTCCCCGACCGACCCTCCTCTCAATTACCCCTGAATAGACCTTACCAGGGAGGCTGCGAAGTGTGAGCCCCATCTAGTTGGAACACACCCTCCGCACTGTCCCCAATGTCCACGCAGTGTTGCAGAATCATGTCAACCAGGACAGCCCCACAACATCCAGAGCCTTGAGGAACTCAGAGTGAATCTCATCAACCACAGGGCCCTGCTACCAAGGAGCTCTTTAACCACTTCAGTGAAACCCAGAGATATGAAAGCCCGCCTCACAGAAACAGTAGAGCCCCACTCAGAGGACCCAGACTCTGCTTCCTCATGCAAAAGCGTGTGGTGGAACTGAGGAGGTCTTCGAAGTATTCTTCCACAGAGTTTTATTCCAGAGTTGAGGACAGAAGTGACCCATCCTCAATAGTGTTGACGGTGCACTGCTTCCCCCTCCTGAGGCGCCGGACCGTGGACTACAATTTCCTTGAAGGCATTCTCCATGGCCTCACCGAAATCCTCCCATGCCCGGATTTTTGCCTCAGTGAGCACCAAAGCTGCATTCCGTCTGGCCAACTGGTACATATCAGCGCGAAATATCGTCCACTCAGACTCAATCTCTCCCCGCCTCCCCCGGAACATGAGCAAAGTTCTTTCAGAGGTGGGTGTTAAATCTCCTTCTGACAAGGGAATCTGCCAGCCACTCCCAGCAAACCCTCACAATATGTTTGCGCCTTCCACGTCGAACTCCCATTTTCCCCCACCATCGGAGCCAACTCACCACTAGGTGGTGATCAGTTGACAGCTCTGCCCCTCTCTTCACCCAAGTGTCCAAGACATGCGGCCAGAAGTCCGATGACATGATTACAAAGTTGAAGTTCGAACGGTGTCCTCGGGTGTCCTTGTGCTAAGTGTACATGAGAACACCCTTATGGCTGAACATGCTGTTCATGATAGAGAATCCATGCTGAGCGCAAAAGTCCAGTCACAGAACACAAATCGGGTTCAGATCGGTGTGTTCTTCCCACTCGCACCCTTCCAGGTCTCAGTGTCATTGCCCACGTGAGCATTGAAGTCACCTAGCAGAATGATGGAGTCCCCAGAGGGAGCGCTCTCCAGCACTCCCTCTAAGGACTACAAAGAGGGTGGGTATTTTGAACTACTGTTCGGTGTATCATGGTACACTGCAACAAAACTACTAATAATTGCAGGTCCCTACAAACATCCATTGCGAATGAGAAGTGTGGATCGCTTTGGAGAATGGAGGCTGGGGAAATGCAATTAGCTTTGCCAACTTTGCAATATCCGTTATCATTAGAAATGCATCAGGGTTAGGTGTAAGATGTTAAACCCATCACAGTTAAAGTGCATTCTCCACTCATATTGCTATTTTGCTATCAGTTACTACACCCAGTGTTATCATGTTAGGATTCCAGTTCTCATCGGAAGTGATACCCAACCAAGTACAGGGCAAAATGGAAAATGCTTTTAGATCTGCCTTTTTATTTTCTCTAATTAGCTTGCTACCTTGATACATATCTGAATATCAACTTTACCATTTTATCCTTGGAAAACCTGAGCTATTTAATGATGAAAGAGCACTTTATCACACAGAATAACAACAAATCCTTATTGAACTGCCTTTGTGATTGTATACAGGTTGTATACAGGTAGAAACTGTTTGCATATTAGCATGGTTTCAGTTTTCATTAGCAACAATATCCTGACTCCAGAACATATTGTGAAATGTCTATTGTAATGGTTTCTCTGCTCATGTTGCTCTTGCTTTATCTTGGTGTACTATTTTATGTGAGCACATCAGGTTACCAGAATAACATTTGATTTAACACAAATTCTTAGCACAGTATGGTTCGCATTTGCCAACGACCATTACATTGTGCTGTCGAATACAAGATAATTTGTAGTAACATGAAGGTTTCACAGACTGAAAACATGGACTGATAGACGAAGACCATGTCCACATGGTAATTATTTTCCCTTTTAATTTTCAGTAAACACAGAATCATATAAAGGAGTGTGTGTCACCAAAACTAGTAAATTACATACAAACATGTTCTTAAAATGGCAGGAATACAAAGTGGACAAGAAAGGAGACATTTATGTGGACTATGACGAAGTAGAGCTTCTGCTTTAGAAGGAAAGCCAGCTCACCGCCAAAGTAAACAATATCCAATATAGTGATCACCAATTGTTGTTGGCAGTGCTAGTGCACCATCAGACGAGAACTGGCTCTACTGGGTCATCATGTCAGGAAAGAGCCGTTAATATACAGTATAAACTCAAAGAAAGGATCACAGTTTTTAATTTTACTTACTCTGGGACCTAGGTTTTAAAATTGGCACATTTGGACCCCCATAATACCAATTCCATCAACACGAAATCTACAATCATTAAAAACTTTGTGACGATACTTAAAGTAGTTCCAGTCTCAGGGTCTGAGTAAGCAGAGCAA
The DNA here is from genome assembly GCF_019802595.1 of Syngnathoides biaculeatus. Classification (NCBI taxonomy): domain Eukaryota; kingdom Metazoa; phylum Chordata; class Actinopteri; order Syngnathiformes; family Syngnathidae; genus Syngnathoides; species Syngnathoides biaculeatus. The sequence goes on from NC_084646.1 coordinate 508,111, forward strand.
AGCAAATTCATTTATATAGTAAAATTAAAACACAATATAACTAAATGTGCTTTACATGATTTATTTTTATTATTTATTTATTTTATTTATTTATTATTATTATTTATTTATTTTAAAAGCAAATAAAAGCAAATGCTTATAAACATTTAAATCAAAGAGGAAAAAGACCAAAAAGCACAAAGTACAAATAATTTCATTGTTTAGAAAACAATAAAATGGAAAGTTTTATTTTACTTAGTTTCTCCCTCTTTATATTGTTCTCTTATTTTCAGGGACCCGAATCAGCCTGTACCCCAGGACACCAAATTTATCCACACGAAGCCCAACCGCTTTGAAGAAGTGGCATGGACACGCTATAACCAGAAAGACCAGCTTTATCTGCACATAGGCCTCAAGCCCCGTGTCAAAGAGCACTATCGCGCCAACAAGGTAGTCTGTCTTTCAAGTCCAATATCAGAATAAAAATCACAATCATCTTTATTTTGTATGTATGTAAAAACACAAAGAATTTTTCTTGAGTCATTGGACCGCTCTAGTACGACATACCGGTACATGTAGAGTATGACAACAGCTAGTAAATTGAAAGAGAATACTTGGAAGACAGACATTGCGATAACAGTCACAGAGCGATAAAGGTTTAATCATTTGGTAAGACAACGACTCGTTTATTTTTTCATTTTTTTGACAATTGTGCTAAAGTATGTTGAGTTTTCAAGTTTTTAGAGCAGTTACAACACCTAGAAGAGAAATAGTACAGTGCAATGACCATTGTGCAAAGGGTGCCAAGACTGATGCAGTTTAAAGTAACTATTGCTGCAATAATCTGGGACAATGTTTACAGCGTTAATGTTGCACCTGCTCCTCAGTCAATTGTGCAAGGTCCAATGGTCCAAGAGGATTTTGCCTGCTCTTATCTTATTTTGAGTGGTGTGAAATTCCACAAGGGTGGTTAGGCCGTACTGACAATCCTTACAGCAATTTTGATTGTCCGTTGCAGTTTGAGTTTCTTCTTCTTTGTGGCAGTACCAGACCAGACTGAATGAGGTACACAGTACTAACTCGACGGCCGTTGTGTAGAACTGTCTCAACAATTTTCGTGGCAGGCCGTGTGTCCTTAGAAGCCACCCTTTGTGAAGCTACATCCTTTGCAGAGCTTTTATGAGGATAGAGATATTAGTCAACCACTTCAGGTCCTGAGAGACTGTAATTCCCAGGAACTTGAATGCATCAACGGTTGACACAAAGACAGTTGGACAACGAGTGGTACAGCTATGGTGAAGGATGCCTCCTGAAGTCCACGATCATCTCTTAAATCTTTAGTGCACTCATCTCCAGGTTAAAGTAGGATTTGTTAAGATTAAGATGAACTGAAGTGGTCATAAAACAATAAAAATGTAAATTAAAAGACTATAATAAAAATATAAAATAAAAACTACAATAAAACTGGTACTTTAGTGGGTCTTAAAACAATACAACCACCACTCCAAACAGTTGTAAAATTATAGATCCAGAAACACATTAATTAAAAGCATCAGAGGGAGTCATTGTGCAAGGTTCCCCCAAGAACACACCTGAACAAATGTCTGGGAGGAGGGGGAAGATAGGACGAAGGGTGAGGGGTCACCCACGAACATGTTGGTCAATGTTGAGTTTAAGTCATGAAAGAGGTTTCAGACCAGAGGCCATGTGTGGGTCGAGGCAAGGAGGGGTGATTATTAGATTATTTTAAACAAGTAAAGAAGCAAACAATGCAACCGTGACTTCAGATAGTCATAAAACAGCACAGACTACAATATTGGAAAAAAATGGTACCAGTTGGTTTATGAAACAGCACAGGGGATGGATGGTGGGGTGAATCTATCGACTACGAGCAAAGACAAATGGAACTTTGGGACAATTGTGACCCTAGAATCTGCTGGGAGCAGATTTCATGCCAATCCCTGGGAAAGGAAGGCTGAGTGTGGATTATTTTAAAATGGCAAATTAGCATTTTTAAAACACTTCAAAAACATTTCACACATTACATTGAAGTGGATTTTATCTCCTGTTTTTCTGAACCGCTGGTCAGAAGCCATGAGATCATCGGCTTCTGATGAGCAGGAATGAATGAAGACTTCATGACACCATGGCTTTTGGGCAAATTAGATTTATTGAAGCCTATACCTGGAAGCCGTCACCTTATCATGGTGGAGTGTGTCCCAATGATCCAAGGAGCTAAGTTCTCAGGGGCTTCACGGCCCTACTAGTGTCACCCATGATAAACACGCCCTAGGTGAGGTCCAGACAGCATGCCTATAAGACTCCTAAGATGAAAAAAGTAAATGGATTGATGTTTCCCTTGCCTGTACCTAGGTCACTGGGGCCACCCTCTCGAGCCAGGTCTAAAGGTGGTGCTTAAAGGTGAGCACCTAGTTGCCGGGCCTACACCCATCGGGCCCGGCCAGGCACAGCCCAAATGGGTAACGGAGGTCCCCGTTCCTATGGTACCTCCGGTTGAGGCATCATAGGAGTCAGGTTAAGTGTGGGTTGGGCAGCGCCGAAAGGGGGTCTTGGCAAACTAATCCCCGGCTACAGAAACTGGTTCTAGAGATGTGGAACATCTCTTCTCTAGCAGAGAAAGAGCCCAAGGTGGTGTGTGAGGTTGAGAAGATATAGTCGGACTCGCCTCAACATGCCGCAAGGCCCCTGGTACCAGTCTTCTTGAGAGGAGTTGGACTCTCTTCCACTGTGGAGTTGCCCAAAGTGAGAGGTAACAAGCAGGTGTGGGTATACAATGCCTTTAGGTTGGGGTTCACCCCGATGGATGAGAGGATAGTCTGTCTCCGCCTTTGGGTGGGGGAACTGTTCCTGACTGTTGTTTGTGCCAATGCACCAAACAGCAGTTCAGAGTACACACCCTTATTGGAATTCTTAGAGGGGGTGCTCGAGAGCACTCCTGGTGGGGACTTCATTATTTTTCTGGGGGATTTCAATGGTCACCTGGGCTTTGACAGTGAATTTTGGAAGGGCATTATTGGAATCAGAACCAGACCAGTGTTTTGTCACTGGACTTCTGTGGTCATAACCCATTTCCATTATTAACAACATGATCAAGTATCAGGGTGTCCACAGATGCACCTGGCACCAGGACACCCTAGGTCACAGTTAGATGATCAACTTTGTGGCCATGTCATCGAACTTACAGCCACATGTCTTGGACACTTAGGCGAAGAGAGGGTCACAGCTGTCAAGTGATTATCACCTGGTGGTGAGTTGGCTCCAATGATGGGGGAAGATGTAGTGGGCCCAAATGTATTGTGAAGGTCACCTGGAAATGGCTGGCAGAATCTCATGTCTCGGATAAGCACTCGAGGGATGGATGGATGGATGAATTGATTAATCAAACAAACACACAAATGAACAACCCAACCTGAGTGGCATACCACCTATTTACAAAGCCAAAACAAGAAAAAAATTCCCCTGAAAATCCTGGACACCAGTTTACAAAGGTGTAATTATCTGGGCATAGAAATAACTATGAAAATACCAACCATTACGATATTTGAAAGCTTCTTTCTGCTTACCACAAGGTGGCACTCTGTGTCCATGAAATACCCACTACGCCGAAGAGACTGACCAGTCAAACAAATGGTACACTTTTCTCGTAAGAGTCCTCTCTGAAAACCTGAGCCCCTGTTGTAAATGAGACAGGTTCTTTTCTGACGAGAAGTCAAGCACTAATAAACATACAAATGCCTGTAAAAAATTATGTTCAGCTTGATTACTGCGCTCAAAAATCATATTAGTCTCACAGGAATTTAGAATTCGTTAGGGGTCGCCTCAGCGTGTCATCTTTTTCTAAGCCTATTTCCTGCATTTTCCTCTCGAACACCAATTGCCCTCATGTCTTCCCTCAAACATCTACCCATCTTTTCTATGGTCTTTCTCTCGATCTTTTGCCTGGCACCTCCATCATCAGCCCCCTTCTACCAAGATACTCACTCTCTCGCCTCTGGACATGTCCAAACCATTGAAGTCTGCTTTCTCGAACCTTGTCTCCAAAACATCAACGTTTGGCTGTCCCTTTAATTAGCTCATTTCTAATCCTATCCAACCTGCTCACTCTGAGCGAGAACCTCAACATCTTCATTTCTGCGACCTCCAGTTATGCTTCCTGTTGTCTCTTCAGTGCAACCATCTCTAATCCATACATCATGGCCGGCTTCACCACTCTTCTGTCACATAACACACCAGACACCCTCCGCCAGCTGTTCCAACCTGCTTGGACCCATTTCTTCACTTCCTTACCACACTCACCATTGCTCTGTATTGTTGACCCCAAGTATTTGAAGTCGTCCACCCTCGCTTTCTCTTCTCCCTGTAGCCTCACTCTTCCACCTCCACCCCTCTCATTCACGCACATGTATTCAGTTTTACTTCAGCTAATCTTAGTTCCTTTCCTTTCCAGTGCCTGCTCCCTGCTTTCACTGTATATCACAATATCATCTGCGAACATCATGGCTCAAGGGGATTCCAGTCTAACCTCATCTGTCAGCCTATTCATTACCACAGCAAACAGGAAGGTGCGCAGAGCTGATCCCTGATGCAGTCCCACATCCACCTTAAATTCTTTTGTCACACCTACGGTCTTTTGTCTCACCATTGTTCTGCTGCTGTCACACATGTCCTGTACTACTCTAACACACCAAACTTACGCATGCAGTGCCACAGGTCCTCTCTTGGTAATCTGTCATGGGTTTTCTCTAGATCCACAAAGACACAATGTAGCTCCTTCTGACCTTCTCTGTGCTTTTACACTTTCATCCTCAAGGCAAATAATGCATCTGTGGTACTCTTTCTGGGCATGAAACTATACTCTTTCTAGGCATGAAACCATACTGTTACTCGCAGATATTTATTTCTGTCCTGAGTCTAGCTTCCACTAGTTTTTGGAAACTTGCAATGAAAATGTCAACAAACAAAAAAAAATATTGCTCACCAAACCAAGCCAACTATGAACTGTAAATTTGAAATGTCGCTTCCAATTTTGTTTCATTTATTTAATTTTAACCCACAATGATATCCCCGTCTGTTTTTCTTGGTGTAAAACTGAATTATTGCTTGCAGACCATCTTTAGCAATGCATGTTGAAAGGTGAATGTCGCTACCAAACAGTTTTAAGGTTATGATGTCTCCTATTTTTAAAATACAGAATTAGCGTTTTGTCCACTGTATTGTCTGTGCTTTCATCCTGTATCAGGCTGCGCCAAGGTGGAATTTTAACATTGTGCACCATCTCATCCTGTACCTTCTACTTTGGCTTCAGACCAGACCTTTTTTACTCAAAAAAAGAGAAACTCTCATTCAGTTACACAACTTTTTCTTTATTATTATAATAATAATAATTATTATTATTATTTTCCAATTCTGATGTGGCGGAGAAATATGTTAGAATAGTACAGGACATGAATGAGGGCAGTAGAACAGTGGTGAGGTGTGCCGTAGGCGTAACAGAAGAATATAAGATGATGGTGGGATTGGATCAGCACAACAGAGCTGTGGGAACTATAGAGGAATAAAGTAGATGAGCCACACAATGAAGTTATGGGAAAGACCAATGGAAGCTAGATTCAGGACAGAAGTATCTGCGAGTAACAGTATGGTTTCATGCCTAGAAAGACTATGGTTTAATGCCCAGAAAGAGTACCACAGATGCATTATTTGCCTTGAGGATGCAAGTGGAAAAGTACAGAGAAGGTCAGAAGCAGCTACATTCTGTCTTTGTGGATCTAGAGAAAACCCATGACAGAGTACCAAGAGAGGACCTGCATGCGTAAGTCTGGTGTGATAGAGAAATATGTTAGAGTAGTAAAGGACATGTATGATGGCAGCAGAACAATGGTGAGACAGAAGAGTCCCTGCAAAAATGAAGGGCAAAGTATATAAAACAGTGGTTAAGCCGACCATGATGTATGGATAAGAGATGGTGGCACTGAAGAGACAACAGGAAGCAGAACTGGAGGTGGCAGAAATAAAGATGTTGAGGTTCTCGCTCGGAGTGAGCAGGTTAGATAGGATTACAAATGAGCTAATTATAGGGACAGCCAAAGATGGATGTTTTTGAGACAAGGGTCGAGAGAGCAGACTTCGTTGATTTGAACATATCCAGAGGTGAGAGGGTGAGTGTATTTGTATAAAGGTGCTGAGGATGGAGCTGCCAGAAAAAAGAGCGAGAGGAAGACCAAAGAAAAGTATGATGGATATTGTGAGGGAAGACATGAGGACAGTGGGTGTTTGAGAGCTGATGCACAAGATGGGCTTAGATGGAAAAAGATGACACGCTGTGGCGACCCGTAATGGGATAAGCCGAAAGGAAAAGAAGAAGAAGATGAAATCTTTTCCTATGCTGTTACCTGCTTCATCTATCAAGTCTATGGAATTCAGCTGGGATGTCTCCAATGATTGATGTCCATATGTGAATATATTGTACACACAGTATCCTTTGCCCATTCGCAGTTCACCATTAGCTTCCCGCATACTTTTTTCCCCAAAATGTACCATATCTTCACAATCCTAAGGTCCTCTCAAAAGTCTTAAATTTTCTCCTAAATAGACAGGGTGCCTTATATAATGAGCTTAATGTGAACACCAAGTTCCAAAATCTGTAAATGATGTTGTGTGACTACTCCAATTAATTACAACTGAACATATGCACATTACATTGTTAGCATCCATGCTAACGTGTGTTTCAACATGCATGAAATCTACCATATGATGCATAGTATTTAAAGTGAAGTTAAAACGTAAAATTATTTCTTTCGTCGTTTCATTATTTTCTAGTTATGCTATTATGTTTGCGGTGGTCTGATAATTTTAGTTTTTATGACACCCTGAGTGTGAACAATTTGTTGACTAATGACTTACCAACACTGTCAATGTCTCTCTCTCTCTCTCTCTCTCTCTCTCTCTCTCTCTCAGTTTCTCTCTCTCTCGTTTTATATAGGGTTTTATATATATATATATATATATATATATATATATATATATATATATATATATATATATATATATATATATATATTATATATATATATATACACACATGAATTTTTTGAGCTGGTTGCAGGCCAATCACAGGACACATGGCGACAGACAACAGTGTGCATTCACAATTACACCTAAGGGCAATTTAGAGTGTCCAATTAATGCATGTTTTGGGGATCTGGGAGGAAACCGAACTGCTCAGAGAAAAACCACGCAGGCGAAAAGATAACATGCAAACTCCACACAGGCAGTTCCGGGTTTGAACCCCGGTCCTCAGAACTGTGAGGGAAACGCTTTACAGCTGCCATGCCACATTTCCTTGGGTTGTCTTTGAGTGAAATTAACATTGGTTTGATGATCTAAAATATTTGTGATATGAAAAAAAAAAAATCAGGAGGGTTCTTTTTCATGGCACTGTGAATCCCTAAAAAATGGAAACACATTTTAATCACAATATATTGAGAGAGGGCAAGAGTAAGGATAAAATTATATTATTATACAAATTGTATAAGTTGTTGTAAGGACTCCTTACTACAGGGATGGGACTCATTTGCAAATCACGGCCAACCTATGTATAATTGAATACACTACAAAGAAAAGATATTTAATTTCCATCAGATAACTTTGTATTTAGGAAATAGTCATTAAATTTGATTTTTACGGCTGAAACATATTCCAACATATTCCTGAAAAATTGGAGGAAGGCTCATCAAACGCTTGTTTGGAAGATCCCACAGCCGAACAGGCTAATTGGGAACAGGTGGGTGCCATGATTGGGTATAAAAGGAGTTTCCCTTAATTGCTGTTTTCACAAGCAAAGATGGGAAAGGTTCACTTCTTTGTGAACAAGTGGGTGAGATAATTGTAAGTTCCTCATTGTTAGCTGCTCGTAAGGTCAACCAAAAAGCTTGAAAAGCTTAAATGTGCACAGCGATTTCCTGTTAGCCTCACGCGCATCCCGAATGATGACTTCTCTCTAGCCTTCTTTTCATCTGCCATCCAGCAGACTGACAGACATATTAAACTTGAAAAAAAAGTGCTGAAAAATAATTGGCACACACACACACACAGTGGTGTCTCATCCAACCACTAGGGGCACAACAGAAAGGAGCGATGAGATGTGGAAAAAAAGAGGTGAAAAAGAAAAGAACAAAGAACATTTTTTTTACCTTGCTCTCTGCCTGTCTGAATTAGAACCATTTTCGTTGAAAATAAAACACCTTCAATCGACTGATTAGAATTAAAAATGATATAAATACATATCTTTACATCCAAATAGCTAATTTGGCGAGCAGAGTTCAATCCAGATGGATCGGAGGAATATTGATGGGTAGATGGTTAGATCAATAGATTGATACCTTTTTTTCTCTTTAAAGTTTCTCTTTTCTCCTCAGGTTAATTTATGGTTGGAGCTGGTTCCTCATTTGCACAGCCTGAATGATGTCACCCATCTAATTCCTACCACCACTAAGGTAGGGCATTTTATTTTTCTTCATATCATAATTTACTGCCAATTCAAATGATCCCAAGACATAGTTAAAAAAATGCTTAAAAAAAACGTACAACTAGAAACAAAACCCCACATGAGGAAGATAAGATGGTCAAGAAAAAAATCCTTTCATCCAAGAAACCTGAAACTGAGCAAAGACTTAGTTTGAAGTGACTAACTCGAATTTTTGTGTACGATACGGAAATTTTAGTTGGTTAAAGAAAATGATGAGGATTTGGTTTGGGCAAAGTATGCGGAAATGTCAATAGCTCCAATACCAGATGTTTGTGCACCCTGGTGAAAACATGAAACTTTTTCTTCCACCTGGTTAAATACGTGCGTGCCAATATGCTCAGTTGCTCAGTCTCAGTCTGACTCTGTATAGAGGGTTGCTTCAGTTTTCGCAAGGGTATCATTCTTTAACCCCTCACCAAAATCCTGAAAATATGCAATTAATGTATTAAAACGCCTATGCATGATATGTACCATATTATGAACTTAAAAGTCTTAAATTTTCTCCAAAATGGACAGCACGCCTTATGTGTGCACTGACATGGGGTCATGTCAAAAGTACAATTTTCACACCACATAAACAGAAGAACATAACTATCAAATAACAAAATATAAAACAATGACTGAAGAAATAATCAACACAAAACATGCACATTAAACATTTATGTACTTAGTAGAGCACTCCCAGCATGGTTTGCTTTATGGGAATGTGTAAACAGAGTTATGTGTGGTGCTATTTCATCTCCACAGACAGTCAAGATGCAGTTTGTATTTTTGGTGGACAAATAGGAGTTATTGCAACACAACCGAGCTTGTAAAACACCTCAGGTTAAACCATGTAAACAGATGCGGAGAGCATAACGTCATGTGCTACTGCTTGGCAACATAGAGTCTCTCGAGTACTGCAGTATGGGTATCACTGAGCTCATCCCATCCATCTATCAATTTTTTTCCACTTATCCGAGATCGGGTCACAGGGGCACAATCTTAAGCAGGGATGCCCAGTCTTCCTTCTCCCCAGCCAATTCATCCATTTCTTCAGGGGTTCTGATGCCACCCCGGAGACATATCCTCTACAGCATGTCCTGGGTCATCCCCGGGGTCTCCTCTTGGTAAGACGGATTTGGAACACCTCACCAGGGAGGTGCCCAGGGGGCATCTTAATCAGATGCCCGACCGATGTCATTCTGGCCGAAGGGTAGCGGCTATACTCAGAGCTCCTCTTGGATAACTAAGTTTTTCTCTAAGGGAGAGCTTAAACAACATGCAAAGGAAACTAATTTCACCCACATGTATTCAGGATCTTTTTCTTTTGCTTGTGACCCACAGCTCGTGACCATAGGTGAGCATAGGAATGTAGATGGGCCGGTAAATTGATCGCTTCTCTTTTCGGCTTAGCTGCTCCTTCATCACAAAACCCCGATAGTGACCTCTACATCGCCTCTGCTGCACCTCAAAATTTTGTCAGTAAAAGTAATGAACACAATCAATGACAAAGCAGCTTTGTCGGAGTCCAACCCTCACCAGAAACAAGTCTGACAGTCTGACTCGACGAAATGACGATTATCTTGTTAATTCATTATAAATGTGACCAATGGACTTCTGTGTTGTGTAGTTTTAAAGACCACGTCATGACACAGTATTCATCTCTGAGGCAATCTCCATTTATTTAACACAGCTGCCGTGAACAAGACAAAACAAACACTTTGTAGTTTCTGTTGCATCAAGCTAGGACCTAGACAAGTGTAACAAATAATCCTCGATACATACTAAAAAGTGTAATACTCTTCAGCCATCATGTAGCTTACCAAAACATACATCGTCAAAAAGAGGAGGGGTAAAGATGGTCGCGGTACTTATTACGGGAGGGTATGTCCCCTCTAAGTATACGTAGGGGTGTAAGGGCGGTACTTAATTGCAACGTTCCATTCAAGGTGATGTCGGTGAACTACAGTGCCTTGTGAAAGTATTCAGCCCCCTTGAACTTTTCAACGTTTTGCCACATTTTAGGCTTCAAAATAAAGATATAATTTTTTTTCTCAAGAATCAACAACAAGTGGGACACAATGGTGAAATGGAACGAGATTTATTGGATATTTCAAACTTTTTTTTATAAATCAAAACCTGAAAAGTGGGGCATGCTATTATTCAGCCACCTTGCGTGAATACTTTGTAGTGCCACGTTTTGCTGCAATTACAGCTGCAAGTCGCTTGGGGTATGTCTCTATCAGTTTTGCACATCAAGAGACTTTTTTTTTTTTTGCCCATTCTTCCTTGCAAAATAGCTCAAGCTCAGTGAGGTTGGATGGAGAGCGTTTGTGAACAGCAGTCTTCAGCTCTGGCCACAGATTCTCAATTGGATTCAGGTCTGGACTTTGACTTGGACATTCTAACACCTGCATGCATTTATTTGTGAAACATTCCATTGTAGATTTGGCTTTAAGTTTTGAATCATTGTCCTGTTGGGAGCGGCACTGTGGATCACCTGGTAAAACGTTGGCCTCACAGTTCTGAGGACCCGGGTTCAGTCCCGGCCCCATATGTGTGGAGTTTGCATGTTCTCCCCGTGCCTGTGTGGGTTTTCTCCGGTTACCCCGGTTTCCTCTCCCTCTCCCTCTCCCAAAAACATGCAACATTAATTGGACACTTTAAATTGCCCCTAGGTGGGATTGTGAGTGTGACTGTTGTCTGTCTCTATGTGCCCTGCAATTGGCTGGTAACCAGTTCAGTACCCCGCCTCCTGATCGTTGACGGCTGAGATAGGCTCCAGCACTCCCTGTGACCTGCATGAGGATAAGCGGCAAAGAAAATGGAAGATTGGAAGATAGATCTCTCTCCCAGTCTCAGGTCTTTGCAGACTCCAGCAGGTTTTCTTCCAGAATGGTTCGGTATTTGGCTCCATTCATCTTCCCATCAATTTTAACCATTTTCCCTGACCATGCTGAAGAAAAGCAGGCCTCAACCATGAGTCTGCCACCACCATGTTTGACAGTGGCGATGGTGTATTCAGGGTCATGAGCTGTGTTGCTTTTACGCCAAACATATCGTTTTGCATTGTGGGCAAAAATTTTGATTTTGGTTTCATCTGACCAGAGTGCCTTCTTCCACGTTTGGTGTGTCTCCCAGGTGGGTTGTGACAAACTTTAAACAAGAAATTTTATGGATATCTTTGAGAAATGGCTTTCTTCTTCCATAAAGACCAGATTTATACAGTGTATGACTGATTGTTGTCCTATGGACAGACTCTCCCACCTCAGCTGTAGATCTCTCCAGTTCATCCAGATTGATCATGGGCCTCTTGGCTGCATCTCTGATTAGTGTTCTCCGGCCATTTCAATATGATTGCTTGCACAGCCCTCCTTGAGATGTTTAAAGCTTGGGAGATCGTTTTGTATCCAAATCTGGCTTTAAACTTCTCCACAACAGTATGTCGGACCTGCCTGTTGTGTTCCTTGGTCTTCATGATGCTCTCTGCACTTTAAACAGAACCCTGAGACTATCACAGAGCAGGTGCATTTATACGGACACTCATACACAGGTGGATTCTATTTATCATCATCAGTCAACATTGGATCCTCACCGAACTTCTGGAATGAGTTCACCGAACTTCTGGAATAAATTTTGTTCCACTTCACGATTGTGTCCTACTTGCTGATTCTTGACGTTCTCTTTATGTTTGTTGCCTGAAATGTGACGGAAGGTTGAAAAATTCCAGGGGGCCGAAAACCTTCACAAGGCACTGTAGGTAATGTCAAACCAGTGCTCTGTGTGCCTCTGGCAGCAGCTCCTTATTTGTGCCTCATATTCACTAATTAGGCCGTGCATATAACCCTTGTGGGTTGTATTTTCAGTTGCCAGTTCGTTATGTTTGAGACTGCATCGTTGTGTGTGAGCATGCGAGCGTCTTGATGGTATATTTCCCTCGTTACACCATTCCTGTGCCACTATAGTCAAGTGTTGTTTTGTTCAGGTTCCAAGTTTTTGCCTTGTAGTTATCGGACCTTGTTTCATGATTTTTGGACTTTGCCTTTTTGCCACATGTTTTTGTGCTCCTGCTTTTGGACTGCTTACCTGTTTATAACCTCTGCCTGAATTAAACTGCCGTTGAAAATCATGTCCCTGCCTCAGAGTCTTGCATTTCGGTCCTACCCAATGCTGCATGCTCATGCTCGTGACAGGTGATGGGTACATCCCAATAGGAATTGTACATTCTCAGATTATTATTATACACACAGATTAATGAAGCATCTTGTGTAGTACTTATATTGGAATAAAAGATCATTTTAAAATAACTTGAATATGCTCAGTAGTTTTGTGATTTTGTTTAAATAAATGTCTGTTGAAATGGAAGGGGATTTTTATAACGTGTATTTTCCTTTGATTTAAAACCAAATCCACTACACAAGACTCTTTTGAATTATTAAGTACTAGGAACTACCATCATCATTTAAATCTGTTGATCAGACCGTACACTGCTAGTTTATTGATAGTTGATGTGCATTACTGGGCTCGAGTAACATATGAGAAAAACTAACAACCAATATATCAAAAAGATAATCAACATATTTGTCAGAAGGAGTGGAAATGGGTTTCTACCAAGATGAATAGTATAATATTACTATACCCCCAGAATGACAAAGCTGTTGAGCAGTACTTATAGGCTGGTTTAAAAGAACGTTTCAACCTAAATAAAATGACCTAATGTTAAAACATTGATGAGGAATAAATCTTTCTTCTTTTCCATTTGGCTTGTCCCGTTAGGGGTCGCCACAGAACATATACATTTTCCATGTCATCTTATCTCCTGCATCTTCCTCTCTAACACAAACAGCCCTCTTGTCTTCCCTCATTACGTCCATCAACCTGAAACTGAGCTCATTTCACAAGTACTTCATGGTCACAGGTGTGAGGGCACCAGGGCGGTTAGGTTAAGTGTTTCTTTTTGGGGATGGGAACTATTGATGTAGATTTCAAACAAATGGGGATGTCTGCTTGGGCCAGTGAGGGATTGATGATCCTGCAGAAGATACTGGACAGCTGGTGGGCAGTTTCTCTGAGCACCTTGCCTAGTTTTTCATCTGGGCCAGCAGCCTCCCTGAGGTTCATGGCCAGGAAGACACGCCTCATGTTATGCTCTTGTACCCTTGGGTCAAATTCTTCAAAACCTTAATTTTGACTACCACAGCTATGCAGATGACACACAGTTATAGTATTTGAAAACCCTGCTATATTGCAAGTTCTCCCACTTAGAAATCATAGAGCGGTCTGAAATTTTCATCATAGGTGCGTGTCCACTGTGAGAGAGATAATCTGAAAAGAAAAATCCAGAAATCACAATGTATAATTTTTTTTTAACGATTTATTTGTGTTATACAGCTGCAAAGAAGTATTTGAACACCTGAGAAAATCAATGTTAATATTTGGTACAGTAGCCTTTGTTTGCAATTACAGAGGTCAAACGTTTCCTGTAGTTGTTCACCAGGTTTGCACACACTGCAAGAGGGATATTGGCCCACTCCTCCATGCAGATCTTCTCTAGATCAGTTTTCTGGGCTGTCGATGAGAAACACGGAGTTTCAGCTCCCTCAAAATTTTTCTATTGGGTTTAGGTGTGAGACTGGTGAGGCCACGCCAGAACCTTGATGAGTCTTACGGAGCGACTCCTTTGTTTTCCTGGCTGAGTGCTTTGGGTCATTGTCATGTTGAACGACCCAGCCATTTGGCATCTTCAATGCTCTGACTGAGGGAAAGATGTTGTTCCCCAAAATCTCACAATACATGGCCGTGGTCATCCTCTCCTTAATACAATACAGTCGTCCTGTCCCATATGCAGAAAAACACCCCCAAAACATGATGCTACCAACCCCATGCTTCACAGTAGAATGGTGTTCTTGGGACGGAACTCATCATTCGTCTTCCTCCAAACATGGTTTGTGGAATTATGACCAAAAGGTTCCATTATGGTCTCATCTGAACATAAATCTTTCTCCCATGATTCCACTGTACCATCCAAATGGTCATTGGCAAACTTAAGACAGGCCTTGACATGTGCTGGTTTAAGCAGGGGAACCTTCCGTTCCATGCATGATTTCAAACCATGACGTCTTAATGTAACACCAACAGTCACCTTGGAAACGGTGGTCCCAGCTCTATTCAGGTCATGACCAAGTCCTGTCGTGTAGTCCTAGGCTGATTCCTCATCTTTCTAAGGATTATTGGGACCCACGAGGCGATATCTTGCACGGTGCTCCACTCCGATTGAGATTGGATCGTCATGTTTCTCCGCAGCCCTTTTTAGCCGTGTGGAGTTGAACAATTTTGTCTCTGGTGTCTTTGGACAGCTCTTTGGTCTTGGCCATGTTACAAGTTTGAGTCTTACTGATTGTATGGGATGAACAGGTGTCTTTATGCAGCTAACGATCTCTTAGAAGTGCATCTGATTCAGGATAATACATGGAAAGTGGAGGTGGACTTTTGAAGGCGAGACAATTGTTTTTGGCAATGAAGAAAAGAGAATTGCTGTAAGTACATATGGACTCATCAACTTTAAAAACCAAAGACCAAGTCTGAAAACGTGGTGTTCTGATAGATTCCAATCAAATCAATCACAAAATCAGCCTTTTACCATCTGAAGAACATATCTAGAGTGGAGGCTTGGTCAAGCAGACGAGGAAAAGCTCATCCATGCTTTCATCTCAAGTAGACTTGACAACTGTAATGGTTTCTGACTGGACTCCCCCAAAAAAAGTATTAAACAGCTGCAGCTCATTCAGAATGCCAGAGCTCGCGTTCTGACCAGAACAAAGTGGTCAGAGCATATAACTCCATTCCTGAAGTCCTTCCACTGGCTTCCAGTCAGCTTTAAAACAGATTTTAAGGTTCTGCTACTGGTCTATAAATCACTAAATGATTTAGGTCCTGAATACATGAAAGAAATGCTTATGGAATACAAACCCAGTAGAGTTCTGAAATCAACTGACATAGATCAAATAGTGGAGTGAAAAGTCCAAAGCAAACATGGTAAAGCAGCATTTAGCTATTATGCTGCACACAAATGGAATAAGTTGTCAACATTGGCGAAGTCATCCCCAAGTGTGAATTTTTTTAAAATCCAGGTTTAAATCTTTTTTCTCTTGCTTGTATTTCCACTTTTTAATCATATTTTTTGCATTATACATAGTCTTAATTGTACTTTTTTAATATACTTTTTTTGTTGTCATTTTTGTTTTTATCCCATTTTCAACATCTTATTTCTTTATTTTATTATTTATTTTAGATACTTTTAATCATATAAAGCACATTGAGTTACCTCGTGTATGAAATTCACTATACAAATAAATTTGCTTTGCTTTAAGTGGAGAGTTCCTGGAGCCTGGTGGAGGTCAGGGGAGCACTGGAGCAGCTCACTGTCAAAGCAGTTGTTGAGCTCCTTTGCCAATGACTCACTTGTGGCTGCTGTCATATCACAGCCTGTAAAGTTTGTGAGGCTTTGTAGACCCTACCACACCTCCCGGGGTATATAGCTGGCAAAATGGGAATCCATCCTCCAGTTGTTGTCCGATTTGGTATTTTTGACACCATTCTTCAGTTTACCTCAAGCTGTGCTGTAAAAAGCTGTCTGCTGACCTGAAGGCTGTGTCGCTAGCCCTAAGTAGTGAGTGGATCTGGCTGGTCATCTAGGGTGTCTAGTTTGGAAAAACCCTGATGCTTTTCTTCACACAGATAGTTTCTGTACAGAACTTGATATAGTCCAGTACACCCCATATGTTTCTGTTTAGGTCCTGGTCTTCAAATAGATGTGAGTCTGTGTGTTGGAACCACAATCCTGAAGTTCACTGACTGCAGTCACTGCCCAGGTTGTTACAGTCATTGTGGTGGGCCTGGATCTGGGTCTGAGGGGGGTGTATGAAGGGAAAGCACCAGGGAGATGTGGTCTGACTCACCAAAGTAGGGGAGGGGTGTGGTGCAGTGGCCATGCTTCATTGTGGTGTACATGTGGTCTAAAGTGTTTTCACCTCTTGTTGGACATTTTGCTGGTGGAACTTTGGCAGTACAGTCTTCAGATTGGTCCTATTAAAGTCCCTGGCTATAATGTGAACGCCTTCACAGCGGACCCTGTTCATTGACGATGTTTAGGAGGAGAGAGAGAGTGCAGCGTGAGCATTAGTATCTGGTGGAACAAAAACAGCCGCGATGATGGCTTCAGTTAGCTCCCTCAGATCATAAGAAGGCTGGTATTTAACAGACATGTACTAAAATGTTGAACAGTGTCTCTGAATAACCACACTGTTGTTGCACCAGCCATCACACACAGAGCCCGCACCACCTCTGCTTTTGCCAGAATTTTCAGTATGATCCCAGCGGTCCAGGGTGTGGCTGCGAGCTGCACACTCCCATTGAAAATGTTTGGGTGAACCCAGGTCTCCATTATTATGAGGATTTAGCAGTCACAAATATAGCAACTATCCACAAGTTGTAATTCCAGCTCGTCCATTTTGTTGACAGTCGATCTGTTGCTGGTAAGGTTATAGGCTTGGAACTGGTGGTCTGTGTGGGTTGTTCTTTAGCTTGAGGAGGCAGCCCAATCAACGGCCCCATTTGTGCTTTTTCTCCCTCATCCTCATGTGCTGCTTCGCTCAGCCTACAACAATCCATGGCAAGTATGGCGGTCTCGCTACCTCATCTCAAATGTTGTGTTTCCGCCGTAAGTTGCTCGAGACTGCTATTTTTGTCCATATCCGAGGTCTAAAAGGTGTAGCAGTGTAGTGCTGGGGCGTATGCCAGCAAGGTGCCCCAAAAAACACAAGCAATAAAATCCCTTAGAGCCATAACCCGCTGTGTCCGTGCGCACCGCCATAATAACTAGGTTGTAATCGTATTGTCTATATAATAATCAGAAATCCTCTGCATGACAAAACCCGTAATATTATGGAATACAACAAAGGAAGAAATACAGATCAATTTCAAACTTCTTCTTCTTCTTTTCCATTCGGCTTGTCCCGTTAGGGGTCGCCACAGCGTGTCATCTTTTTCCATCTTAGCCTATCTCCTGCATCTTCCTCTCTAACCCCAACTGCCCTCATGTCTTCCCTCACCACATCCATAAACCTTCTCTTTGGTCTTCCTCTCGCTCTTTTGCCTGGCAGCTCCATTCTCAGCACCCTTCCACCAATATACTCACTCTGTCTCCTCTGAATATGTCCAAACCATCGAAGTCTGCTCTCTCGAATCTTGTCTCCAAAACATCCAACTTTGTCCCTCTAATGAGCTCATTTCTAATCCTATCACACCTGCTCACTCCGAGCGAGAACCTCAACATCTTCATTTCTCCTACCTCCAGTTCTGCTTCTTGTTGTTTCTTCAGTCCCACCGTCTCTTGTCCGTACATCATGGCCGGCCTCACCACGGTTTTGTAAACTTTGCCCTTCATCCTAGCAGAGACTCTTCTGTCACATAACACACCAGACACCTTCCGCCAGCTGTTCCAACCTGCTTGGACCGTTTCGTCACTTCCTTACCACACTCACCATTGCTCTGGATTGTTGACCCTAAATATTTGAAGTCCTCCACCCTCGCTATCTCTTCTCCCTGTAGCCTCACTCTTCCCCCTCTACTTTTCTCATTCACGCACATATATTCTGTTTTACTTCGGCTAATCTTCATTCCTCTCCTTTCCAGTGCATGTCTCCATCTTTCCAATTGTTCCTCTGCGTGCTCCCTGCTTTCACTGCATATGACAATATCATCTGCGAACATCATGGTCCAAGGGGATTCCAGTCTAACCTCATCTGTCAGCCTATCCATTACCACTGCAAACAGGAAGGGGCTCAGAGCTGATCCCTGATGCAGTCCCACCTCCACCTTAAATTCCTCTGTCACACCTAAGGCACACCTCACCATTGTTCTGCTGCCATCATACATGTCCTGTACTATTTTAACATACTTCTCTGCCACACCAGACTTACGCATGCAGTACCACAGTTCCTCTCTTGGTACTCTGTCATAGGCTTTCTCTAGATCCACAAAGACACAATGTAGCTCCTTCTGACCTTCTCTGTACTTTTCCACGAGCATCCTCAAGGCAAATAATGCATCTGTGGTACTCTTTCTAGGCATGAAACCATACTGTTGCTCGCAGATACTTACTTCTGTCCTGAGTCTAGCCTCCACTACTCTTTCCCATAACTTCATTGTGTGGCTCATCAACTTTATTCCTCTATAGTTCCCACAGCTCTGAACATCCCCTTTGTTCTTAAAAATGGGAACTAGAACACTTTTCCTCCATTCTTCAGGCATCTTTTCGCCCGCTAGTATTCTGTTGAATAAGTTGGTCAAAAACTCCACAGCCATCTCTCCAAATTACTTCCATACCTCTACCGGTATGTCATCAGGACCAACTGCCTTTCCATTTTTCATCCTTTGTAGTGCCTTTCTGACTTCCCCCTTAGTAATCATTTCCACTTCCTGGTCCTTCACACTTGCCTCTTCAACTCTTCCTTCTCTCTCATTTTCTTCATTCATCAACTTCTCAAAGTATTCTTTCCATCTATTTAGCACAATACTGGCACCAGTCAGCACATTTCCATCTCTATCCTTAATCACCCTTACCTGCTGCACATCCTTCCCATCTCTATCCCTCTGTCTGGCCAACCTGTAGAGATAATTTTCTCCTTCTTTCGTGTCCAACCTGGTGTACATGTCTTCATATGCCTCTTGTTTAGCCTTTGCCACCTCTACCTTTTCCCTACGTTGCATCTCGATGTACTCCTTTCGCCTCTCCTCAGTCCTCTCAGTATCCCACTTCTTCTTTGCTAATCTCTTTCCTTGTATGACTTCCTGGATTTTGGGGTTCCACCACCAAGTCTCCTTCTCCCCTTTCCTACCAAAAGACACACCAAGTACTCTCCTCCCTGTCTCTCTGATTACCTTGGCTGTCGTTGTCCAGCCTTCCGGGAGCTTCTGCTGTCCATCGAGAGCCTGTCTTACCTCTTTCCGGAAGGCCGCACAACATTCTTCCTTTCTCAGCTTCCACCACATGGTTTGTCTTCTTAATCTTCCTACCCACCACCAGAGTCATCCTACACACTACCATCCTATGCTGTCGAGCTACACTCTCCCCTTCCACTACTTTACAGTCAGTAACCTCCTTCAGATTACATCGTCTGCACAAAATATAATCCACCTCCGTGCTTCTACCTCCGCTCTTGTAGGTCACTATATGTTCCTCCCTCTTCTGGAAATAAGTGTTCACTACAGCCATCTCCATCCTTTTTGCAAACTCCACCACCATCTGTCCCTCAAAGTTCCTTTCCTGGATGCCGTACTTACCCATGACTTCTTCATCACCCCTATTTCCTTTACCAATATGTCCATTAGAATCTTCACCAATCACAACTCTCTCGCTGTCTGGGATGCTCAGAACTACTTCATCTAGTTCCTTCCAGAATTTCTCTTTCAACTCTAACCACATTATACATAACACCCTCAATTTCAAATTTTAGTCTCATCACTTGATCTGACACTCTTTTCACCTCCAAGACATTCTTAGCCAGCTCTTCCTTTAAAATAACCCCTACTCCATTTCTCTTCCCATCTACTCCATGGTAGAATAATTTAAATCCTCCTCCTAAACTTCTAGCCTTACTACCTTTCCACCTGCTCTCTTGGATGCACAATATATCAACCTTTCTCCTAATCATCATGTCAACCAACTCCTGAGCTTTTCCTGTCATAGTCCCAACATTCAAAGTCCCTACACTCAGTTGTCGGCTCTGTGCATTCCTCTTTTTCTTCTGACGACAGATCCGGTTTCCTCCTCTTCTTTGTCTTCGACCCACAGTAGCTGAATTTCCACCGACGCCATGCAGGTTAGCAGTGCCGGGGGCAGGCGTTGTTAACCCTGGCCACGACCGATCCGGTATGGGATTCTTTAGATGAACGCTCAGATCAACTTCAAACAATGTAACTCAATTTTGTAGTCTTTAAACAAAAAGATTCATTTTGCAGTGCACAGTTTTACAAAGTGGTGTTTATTTAAAGCATGATACTCTAACTCTCAGCTCATTGTCAGTTTTTAACTGGGACCTGTACTTGGTCTTCTGTGCAGCAACAGCAGTGAAGCCAGTCTCACAAAGATAGGAAGAAGAATGCCCATATCCTTCTGCCCTAAGAGTGGATACTTCCTTACTACAGTTTGCCAGAATTCACTCAATCTCTATGACGTGAATCTCAGTTTTAATGTAGAGTCAGATGAAATGTCAATGAATTGGTCCTCCTCTGCAAAGCTGAAATCAGTTTGAGCTGGTGCATTGAAAGGATCTCTCACTCAGTCCTACGAGGAGCTATTTTCAGGGAAGTACTTTCTAAAGAATCCCACCAGTGACAAAATATGCTGCTTAATACACTGAATCACTCAAGTGGCATCATAGTCAGCTGTGTCAATAAATTCATGCAAGTTGGTCGGGGTGTGATGTCTTAAAGTTACACCTTAATTTATTTGGCTTCATGATGTCCACTGCCAATGTTCTTAGACACTGGTCTTTCCTCGTTTCTCACCGTAGTTACAGTCAAGCCAAGTCCTACATATGCTTTGTCATACTTTCTTGACTTCACTTTCAGGAGACTTTGGTTTCTCTCACTGTCTCTGTCCCTCTCCACCTCTCTTTTTGTCCTTCTAAAAAAGAAATTCCATTGTGGATTTACTCACTTCATAATACAAAAGTAAATCCAATAATTATAAGTTATCACGCACCAATTTCTCTTAATCTAAAAGCTGAATCAAATTTGAGACCCCCACCAACATGGCGCTTCAACACATCCCGATTGAAGGACCCAAATTGGAATTCTTTTGTGAGGGAGGAATGGAATGAGCATGCATTAATACAGCTATTCAAATACAAACGGTAACTGTACACAGTCATCACTCAAAATAAATGACATTTTTAAAAATATTTATTGCAGCTTATACACATCTTCGAACAACCTGGATCAAAAACAAATACAAACTTTTATTAAGGATCTAAACATTCCTCAATTAAATGTACAAGCCTTGGTGTTCCTTGAACCATCAGATAATTATATCATGCATTCATTTTTACGATTAATTTTATTTTCTGAAATCATCAGTAATAACCTCAACAATACTTGCGCTGTTTGCTGTGGTTGACAAGCTCACAACCCCCCCCCCCCCCCACCAATCAGATAGATCCAGAACTCTGAACAACTGACAAATGCAATGTGTTTGCCCATTTTAATGAAAAAAATACAACACACCACGTCAAATGTCAGCAGAAATCATCAAAATAATGACATGATTTTACATGTGAAGCTACCCAGGAAAAACTTGCTTGTCAGAATTGGATACAGTTGACCAAAAAACTGCAGAGAAAACCATTCAGCAGCTGAAAACACAAGAAGCTGTCTCGACTCAATACCATCTGACTTTTTCAAAACTATTGTGATAAACAGTGCTAGCTGATTTGCACCAAATAATCAATTGCTCACTTCAGTCTGGCGAGTTTCCGGAACCTCCGAAAGTAGATGCTGTTAAACCTCTTCTAAAAAAACAGAGCACTGGACGATTCCATGTTAGCACGCTATAGACCCATCCCAAATCTATTTATTTCTATTTATTTTTAATCAACTCAGCAATTTCTTGAATTTAAATGGAATTTTTGACAAATTTCAATCAGGTTTCCGAACTTATCACAGTACAGAATCTGCTCTTATAAAAGTACTAAATAGCATAAGATACTAACTCGGGAAAGGTGTCAATTTTGGTCTTGTTGGATCTCAGTACGGTAGATCCTAATATACTGCTGAACAACTCCCCGTGAGGGGTTGCGTCAGGAAGGGCATCCGGCGTAAAAACTTTGCCAAACAAATATGAACGTTCATCTGAGATGTCACGCTGTGGCGACCCGCAACGGGACAAACCGAAAGAAACATACTTTCTAATATACTGCTAAACAGGTTGGAAACATGGGTAGGAATAAATGGAACGGTCCTTAAATGGTTTAAATGCTACCTGGAGGATAGGAGCTAATGTACTTTGTAACCATTGGAAGTGCTTAATCACAACAAATGGCAATGACCGATTGGGTCCCTCAAGGGTCAGTTCTTGGACTCCTCCTGTTCAGCCTCTATATGCTACCCTTTGGTCAAATTCTTCAAAACTTTAATTTTGACTATCATAAGCTATGCAGATGACATAGTTATGTTTAGCAGTGTTTCCAGATGACTACAGTTCAATTGAGGTTTTGTGCCACTCTCTAAAGTACATAAATAACTGGATGAGCCAAATTTTCTTCAACTAAATCACAAAAAAAGAGCGAATTGTTTTTGGCAATAAAGAAAAGAGAATTGCTCTTAGTAAACACCTGGGCTCTATCTTTAAAAAAAAAAAAAAGACTAAGTCCAAAACCTGAGTGTTCTAATTGATTCCGACCTGACTTTCAATAGTCATATCAAATCAATTGAAAAACTGCCTTTTACCATCTGAAGAACATATCTAAAGTGAAGGCTGGAGGTGGCAGTATCAGCCCTCTTTGTCAGTGGTTGTCCGGCCTGAAGCGCCTGACCTACAGGAGTTGTGCCTCTTAATCATTCAGTGCCTCTTAATCATTCACGTAGTACACATCCACGCTATTCACTGTACATGTTTTTTTCATTTGTCACATCAGGGAACATAACAATGTCAAAGGTCTGACATGATTTTGGGGGCTGCGGGTGTCAGACCAGGTTCCAAGTTTCCTGATCTAAGAGCTAGGCCCCTCGTCTCTGTCTGTCCCCGTGGATTTTAAATGCACTACACACATTCTTCCTCCTTTTTCTTTTAAAGGAATGCTCCCCTCATTGGTTACCTTGATGAATTGACGATTATCCATTATAAATATAAGTATATCCAGAAAGATTCTAGTAAAATAATTGCAAATAATAACTTAAATGTGCAGTTTTATCCAAGCAATCATATTTTTTATGGTCGGCGCCATTTTGACTATTTTTATGAGATCACATGACTTAAAAAACAGGAAGTGACATCTCATGTGCGTAAAGAAAGGCTTGGTTACATATCAATTCCTACACAATCACTGCACTGATTTCTCGGATTTATCCTCATCTGATGAAGAAATGGCAGTATCGGTTGATTGGGAAGACGGGGGAATACGTCCATACAGATCTGAACCTGTGGCTGTTCCAGCCAACAAGGTCGTCGGGGTCGAAGTGATAGTGATCTTTGGCTAGGTGGAAGTTGGGCAGTAGTGGCTGTGTCCGTTTTTGTCCTGCTCAGCAAATTGATCAATACTTTTAAGTTTAACAGTCACTGGTGGTGTAGTGGTACACACGCCTGCCTTTGGTGCGGGCAGCGTGGGATTGATTCCCACTCAGTGATGGTGTCGATATCTGCCCTGTGACAGACAGGCGACCAGTTCAGGGTGTAGTCCACCTTTTGCCCAAAGCTCGCTGGGATAGGCTCCAGCTTTCACCCAACCCTGGTCCTCACCAGGGTTAAGCGGCTTGGATAATGGCTTGGATAATGACATGACATGACTTAATAGTTGCTATGATGCGGTTCCTTTGTCATGCGGAATTCTGGAATGTTCTAAGTAGTGCCTATATAAGGACAGGAAAGACCGTCAACGGGGCTTACTCAGACCACAACGCTGCTTTGGGACAAAGTACACCGATTGGAACAAGCTACATGGACGCCTGCTGCCTTTCTTCTTTGGACATTTGGACATTTCTGGAACATTCGCTAACTTGGAATATTCGCTGGAAAGAACATTAGCTTCTTTGGGAACATTTGTTCAACGTTGGTGAGTATTCACCGTTTTGGGTCGACCACTATGTCTTTGAATTTCTATTTTGAGGTCGTTATTTTATCATGTTTGTGTTGTGAGGTTGTTTGTGTTATTAAATTGTCTTATACGCCTTGTTGCATTTTTCTGGTTTGAATAAAGGGGACCTTTGTCTAAATTCACGCGGTACAGTGCACAAAATGTTCACTGCATAGCCTGGCCTGTTTGTCGTACGCGTTAGGGCTACCACACTTCACAAGCCACTGGGTCCTTAAATGTTTCTTTTTCTTACTGGGCAGAATATGCCACCGAGCCTTCCTCAGATTATTTCCATCCGAATTATGGCAAAATTTCGCAATACATCTGGGCATTTTCACGTGTCCAATGGTTATGGATGTGATGACATTACAAATCAACCATGATTTCTTTGTTTACACATGGAACATAGAACATCACATCCGCGCAAGTGGGTCATGTGATTTGCCGAAATGGCGGCGCCCATGAAAATTCACAATTGCCGATAAAAATCTTCTCAAAAAAAACATTAAATGATATCGGATTAACCTCAAAATTTTCAAGGTACAATGCATGACTTATCGGATTAAGGCTTTGCATTTTTCAGTGAATGAGCGTAGCGTTCCTTTAATGCGCCACATATACCTATCTCTGTGGGTGGTGTGGGCATGGAGTTTGGCTGTTTGGCGGTAGCGCCCACTACTCCCTGGCTGCTCCCTGGGTTCCTGCGCTCATACTTCCATTGTCCGGTGTCCCAATCAACCCCCCACCCCCACCATTTCCAACAATTGAGAAACTTTTTCCCGTACAAGGACTCGACTTGGACTGGACGCACCTCGGGCCCTTCAGATTGGGGGGATTTCCTGTTCTCCTGGGGTAGGTGAGGGAGGGTGGAGGAGAAGTGGCTGGGGACTTTCTATGTGGGGCCTGTGGCCACTGCTTGGTGGTTAGTGTTTGGGGCGCCTTGGGGGGCCAGCGGACCAACCTAGGTTCCTTGGCGTGGGATGTGTCCTCTCCACAGGGTTGCTCTCAGATGGATCCCTGG
This sequence comes from Syngnathoides biaculeatus, assembly GCF_019802595.1. Lineage (NCBI taxonomy): Eukaryota > Metazoa > Chordata > Actinopteri > Syngnathiformes > Syngnathidae > Syngnathoides > Syngnathoides biaculeatus. The sequence goes on from NC_084646.1 coordinate 533,492, forward strand.
TCCTGCTTTCTGTCCTCGATTGATTGGGTGACGTCCATCGCTTCCGTGTTGCGGACACAGGACAGGACATTTATTTTTGCCTTCAAAGTTGCTTGAATTTACTTGCATATGTCCGTAGGCACACACACCTGTGATTCTCTCACTGAGTGTGGGACTCCTCACTTATTGCAGTGCACAATTCATGTGTACATGAAGAGCGTATGAATCACCACACTTTGGTTTTCATTCTATAAATCTCGATAATTTGTCAATCCTACTACATTCCAGTTGTATAACTGGGTTGACAACCCTTGTCATGCATCCGCTACAATCTCAAGTAACATAATTTTTTTCCTTTGTTGTAGATATGGAATGATTTACTGGACGTTTTCTCACTCTGTTTACAGTTGGCGCTGACTTTTTTTTGTCTCTCTCATCCCTCTAAAAATTCTGCACAGGCAACATAATGACATTCATATTAGGGGCCAACATTCAACACTTCTTTAACCACATTACTATTTCGGAAATAATTTGACACATTAACTGGGCTACATTTTTCATTTCAAAGTTTGAGATTGTACATGATTGGGGGGGAAAAAGCAAAATCGTCTCTGTTGGAACAACTTCTACAAGAAAGAAAATAATACTAGAAGCTAGTTATTTACTGATTTTTGTCAGTGAACCGAGACAAATGTTTTTGCACAATAAGGTCATTTTTTGGATGCTCCTTTGATGCAATGTTCTGCAGGATATTCTGAGGCAGACAGATGTTAAGCACCGGTTATGTGATGGGGTTGATATATTTGGCAATCGATTTTAGCGCCGGGTCAACAGAAACTGGGTTAAGGACCAGTGAGTTTACCATAACTTCCTGTGTTTCGCTGCCTGTCGCACGATCCCAAAAAATGTGGTTGAAATAGCACAAGAAACAGTCCAAAAAGTGCATAAATACACAAACAATCATACATAAGAAGATGAATGTTATACTTAACAATCGATTTAGAGTAGGCAGACAGGTTGCCACACATAAAACACAAAGGGTGTTCAAGGACACCCCCCATCCCCAAAAGCTTCGAAAAAAAAGCTACGCCCCTCTCAAAAACTCTAAATAGACTCAAACAATAAAATGAAAATAAGAGTAAAAGGTAAAAATGTAAGTAGAGGAGGAAAAACAGTATGAGTTTTCTACTGGACTCACGCAGTGTTACGCAACTGGAATGGCGTCTGACACCACTTCTTCCACTAATGTAGAATCTTTTTTCATTTTGCTGATTTGTGCTGACATTTCAACTGATGGATTGTATGTGTAAAGACACTATAAGAGGGGATCCAGTGCTGAGGGTGGTTGAGGAAGAGAGGTGTGGGCCAAGTCTGACAGACTGCGGATGGTTTGTTAAGAAGTTTTTAATCTACCAGCAGATGGAAGGAGATAGTCCAGGGATGGAAAGTTTGTATTAAAGGCTGAGCAAAGGTCTATGAAAAACATCTTCACATAGTTCCTTTGGTGTTCCAGGTGGCTCAGTGCAGTGTGGAGAGCTATTGTGATAGCATCATTGGTGGACTGGTTTCCTCTGAAGGCAAACTGGTGGGGGTTGAGTGAGGGAGGGAGTGAGCCCCTTATGTGACGTGCAACAAGCCTCTCAAAGCACTTCATGATCACAGGTGTGAGTGCAACAGGCCTGTAATCATTCAGACTGTCAATGGCTGGCTTTTTGGTGACAGGGATGATTGTTGCAGATTTCAGGCAGGAGGGAATGTTTGATTTTTGCAGGGAATTGTTGAAGATTTTTAAAAAACACTGGTCAGCTTATCAGCACAGGATTTCAGTACCTTCTGAGGCACTCCATCTGAGCCAACAGCCTTCCTGGCTTTTACATTCCTGAGCACACATCTCACTTCATGTTGCTGAAGTGTCAGCGTGCTACTGATGGGAGGTGGTTGTGATGAGACTGGTTGGAGACTGTCAGTCTCAAAGCAGGCAAAGAAATTGATTAGTTCCTCTGCCAATGAGGTACCTGTGCTTCTGGCACACATCTGGTTATTTTTGTTATAGTTTATGACGTGTTGTAATACCTCCCAAAATGTTTGGGAGTTATTTTCTGTGACGCACTTCCAAATGTTCCTTTTGTAGGCCACCTTGACCACTTTGATACTTCTCTTTAAGTCAGCTCTGGCCGCACTGTATTGCACCGTGTGCCCTGACCTGAAGATGGCGTTGCGTCGTCTCATGAGTACCTTGGTCTCCGAGGTCATCCAGGGTTTTTTGGGGGAGAAATCAGGATCTGTCTATGGACAGTCACAGTGTCTATGCATTTTTCAATATCAGACAGTGCAGTATCTGTGTGTTCTTGGAGGGTCTGGTGTTCAAATAATTCCCAAACAGTACATGAAAAACAGTCCTGCAGCTGACAGAGTGTATTCTCAGGCCATGTTGTAATTGATTTTTTTGTGGCCTTCTTTGTTTTAGTAGGGGGATGTATGTGGGGGTAAGGGTAAACTTAAACATGATCGGATCCAGCAAAATGGGGGAAGGGGGTGGCCCTGTATGCATGTTTAATGTTGGAGTAAACACGCTCCAGGGTTGTCTTCTCTGGTGCGTCACTTCACATACTGGATGAATTTGGGTAGAAAGGTCTTTACTGGTTTGATTGAAGTATCAGCAACAATAAATACTCTGTCGGGGTGGGTGAGCTGCTGTTTGTGTACAATCACTGTCCTAACATTAGCATCCGGCGGGATATAGACAGCTACCACAATGACTACCGTTAGTTCCTTTGGTAGATCAATGGGTCTGCACAAGACTGCAAGAATCTCTAAATCAGGAGAGTGTTGGGTGTCGATGGTCCTGCTGTTAGAACACCAGTCGTTGTGCACATAAACACAAAGTCCTCCTTCTCTGCTCTTACTGGAGACTTTGGTTCTTTCCTGCCAATTTAGCATACGGCCCTTCAGCGAAACAGCAGCATCAGAGATTCACAAATCAGAATCAGCTTTATTGGCCAAGTATGTAAAAACATACAAGGAATTTTTCTCCAGCTGTCGGTGCTGCCCTGGTACAACATTCAGAACAAAGAATAAGGAACAACATAGCAACAAGAACAAAGAACAAGAGACATTTCTTTTTATAGGAACTATTCCTTATAATTCGTGCAAGAGGTAAAATAGGGTTAGCAGTTTAAAGTGACGAATCGTGGGGTCTATAAAGTAGAAAGGAAAAAATGTGTGTCCGTGTGTGTATATATATATGTATACATACACACACTGTGTATAATGGTATCAGGTTCACCAATCAGACATTCATTAAACGGGACAAAAAAGGAAGCAAAGACACCAGTTCAAGTTCGCGAGGAGAGAGGAGAGTAACTGTCTCGTACAATTCACCACTGCACTCTTTGATTATCCTCTCCTCAGCACCTCTATTTATTTAGTTTTAAGATGCCCCTTATTTACATGGATGTTACAAAAAGGAGACGACAACCAAAATAGTTGGAAACAAAGTGTACATGTTTGTTCATGTGCGTGTGTAGAAGATTGCTGAATACATGTGTGGTCATCATTTCTTTAACAGGCAGCAGTTCTAACAATTCTGATTATTAGATGTTTTTGTTCTTGCTATCTTCTGCTAGGAGGCTTCCACATTATCTAGAGCAGAGCAAAGCATTTGTTTATTGGAAGCAGATGTATGTTAATTATAATCACAATTATTCCTACAAATGGGGATGGGGCACTGCTGACCTCAACTCGGGATGTTGTGAGTTGGTGGGGAGAATACTTCGAAGACCTCAATTCCACCAACATGCTTTCCCATGAGGAAGCTGAGTCTGATATATATACACACACTGTGTATAGGTGGGATGGGGCACTGCTGACCTCAACTCGGGATGTTGTGAGTCAGTGGGGGAATACATTGAAGACCTCAATTCCACCAACATGCCTTCCCATGAGGAATCTGAGTTTGGCTCTTTTCTCTCTGGGGCTGAGGTCACCAAGGTGGTTAAAAAGCTCCTTGGTGGCAGGGCCTCGGGGGGGTGGATAAGATTCGCCCGGAGTTCCTAAAGGCGCTGGGCGTTGTTGGGTTGTCCTAGTTGACATGCCTCTGTAAAATCACGTTGACATCGGGGACAGTGTCTCTAGATTGGCAGTCCTGGGGTGGTGCTCCCACTTTTTAAGAAGGGTGACCGGAAGGTGTGTTCCAACTATAGGGGGATCATACTCCTCAGCCTCCCTGGTAAGGTCTATTCAGGGGTACTGGAGAGGAGGGTCCATCGGGAAGTCGAATCTCAAATTCAGGAGGAGCAATGTGGTTGTCGTCCTGCTGTGGAACAGTGGACCAGCTCTACACCCTCGGCAGGATCAGGGTTCGCACGCGGGCCCCCTAAAAGTCCCTAAAAACCCCTAAATTTTCGAAGGCGCATTTAGGGGCTCCTAAAAGTCCTTAAAAATCCACGGAAACCAGTCAAGCCCCTAAAAAGGCCTTAAATTAAAAAAGAATCAAAGGGAGGACCTTTACCACCAAAATTCTCCCTAAAAAAATAAATCTTTTATTGAAAAAAAAAATAGCGATCCGTCTGGCGTCCAAAACATCCAGAAATTGTCAACGGAAGTCACCGTGTTGACAACTAGTCGTTTGTTTCCGTGAGTAGGCATTTCACTTCGTCTTCGTTACGACGTATTTAGTTCTTTCATCGATCCAACTTGTATCACGGGGAAGTGCATTTTTCCAAGAAGCTTGGGTTGAAAGTAAGGAGTTTGGAAGCTGGGTTTGTCGAGATCCAAAAGATCTCCACATGTTTTACTGCCATCTGTGCAAGCAGAGTTACCAGCTTGAAAAGATGGGTGTCAAAGCGCTGGAGTCGCACTGGAAAAACACGAGACACGCTGATTTGGCAAAGACTCTCTCATCTTCCATTAGTATGAATCTGTTTCTAAAATATCAAGATAGTGAAGCATCAACTTCAGGCAGTGGTACGAGCAGTGCATGCGCACCTATAGTTGTCCAGCCATCGACTTCAACCAGCCAGAAGTCAGGCTTTATGAACGTAGTTCAATACATGAAGACGAACTCGTTAAAGGCAGAGATCGTGTGGACTTTAAAAGTGATCTGAAGACATTGACAATGGTCATATCAATGAGAACTGCCACAAGGGGCTACAGATGATCACTGTCACAGGTACTGAGGTACTGGAACATTTGATGAACCAAGAACGGTTGATGGCACCATTGGGTGAGTCTTTTTTCCCTACTCTTGATTTCCCACGATGGCCCTAAATTTTTCGTGTCGGCCCTAGTTTTTTTCCGTGTCAGCCCTAAATTTTTCGTGTCAGCCCCACAGAATGCCCCTAAAAAGCCCTTAATTTTTTTTGGTCAGACTGAGTATGAACCCTGAGGATCCTCGAGGGTGCATGAGAGTTCGCCCAACAAGTCTAAATGTGTTGACTTGGAGAAGGCGTTTGACCTTGTCCCTCTGGGAGTCCTGTGGGGGGTTCTTCGGGAGTATGGGGTACCGAACCCCCTGGTACAAGCTATTCAGTCCCTGTATGACCACTGTCAGAGTTTGGTCCACATTGAGAGAAGAATGGAGCAGGAGAACGACGGATCAGTGCAGTGTCTGCAGTGATGCGGACTTTGAATTGATCCGTTGTGGTAAAGAAAGAACTAACTCGAAAGGCGAAGCTCTACGTTCCTACCCTCACCTATGGGCACGAGCTGTCGGTCGTGACCGAAAGAACAAGATCTTGGATACAAGCGGCCGAAATGAGTTTCCTCTGCAGGGTGTCCGGGCTCTCCCTTAGAGATAGGATGAGAAACTCGATCATCCAGGAGGGGCTCAGTGCGAGCCGCTGCTCCTCTGCATTGAGAGGAGCCAGATGAGGTGGCTGGGGGATCTGATCCGGATGCAGTCACTGTGATTTGATAGATGCGCATGCGCCTGTGCGCCATTGCACTCACAAATCGGCACAGTCGAGCATGAAAAATCACATGCATAAAATTTGTTATGAGTAGAAATACATAGACATTGAAAGACATTACTTATTTGGTGTAGTCTTGACATGAATTTATGTGTGTATTTCATAAACGCTGGTAACAAAACAAGCCTGGTCCTAAACAATCAGTATTCACCCGGAAACAGGAAATATAAGTTAATCATACTGAACACGTTCGGAAGTTATGTCAAAAGCACATGTTCCGCCTTTACATTGAAAGTAATCAACATCATGAGCCATGTCAAAGGAAATTCAGTTACACTGAAAACATTTCTGGGATTTAACACAGGTAATAGTTTCAATATCTAACTATAATTATTATGACATTGTGATTGACTAGTCTGTCCATATATCTAGATGCAAACGGTCATTTTCCCCAGTTATCCCGACGGACCCTCCTTCCAGCACCCCTGAATAGAGAGGCTGAGAGAGTGATCCCCCTGTACTTGGAACACACCCTCTTAAAAAGGGGGACCTCAGTGACCACTGAAGCTGCATTGCGCTCAGTTAACTGGAACCTATCAACTGCCTCCGGAGTTCCACAGGCTAGACTGGACATGGGCAAAGTTCTTTCGGAGGTGGAAGTTGAAATTCACTCTGGCAGGTGAATCTGCCAGCCGTTCCCAGAAGACCCTAACATTATATTTGGGCTGCCACGTCAGACCGGCATCTTCCCCCACCATCAGAACCAACACATCACCAAGTGGTGGTCAGTGACAGCTCCGCCCCAATCTTCACCCGATTGTCCAAGACGTGGCCGCAAGTCCAATGACACGACCACAATGTCCAAGTGCACAGGTAGACACGTTTCTGTCTGAACATGGTGTATGTTATGGACAATCCATGATGAGCACAGAAGCAGAGTAACAGAACACCACCCGGGTTTCATTTCCAGGTCTCACAGTCATTTCCCACATGGGCACTGAAGTCCCCCAGCAGAATTATGGAGTCCCTACAGGGAGCGCTTTCCAGCACTCCCTCTAAAAGGAGTGGCGGAAGTACTCTAAACTACTGTTTGGTGCGTAGGCACGTACAACAGTCAGGTCCCACCCCCCTACCTAAAAGACAGAGGGAGGCTACCCTCTCATCCACTGGGGTGAACCCCAACGTTCAGCCCGCGAGCCGGGGGGCAATGAGTATACCCACACCTGCTCAGCGCCTCTCATCATGGGCAACTCAAGAATCGAGCAGAGTCCACCCTTCTCAAGAGGACTGGTACCAGAGTTCAAGCGGTTCATAGAGATGAGTCTGACTATATCTAGCTGGAACTTCTGGACCTCATGCCCAAGCTGAAGCTCCTTCACTGCCAGAAAGGTGACATTCCATGTCCCTAGAGCTAGTTTCTGTAGTTGGGATGGGATCACCAAGGTCCCTGCCTTTGTCATCGGGACACACAAACACCTCCACCATGATAAAGTGACAGCTCAAGAGGGGATATTCTTCATCAGTAAGTATAAATTTTACACCTCTCGATTTACTTGGGGAAGTAGTTGTTCATTCCAAAAGAGCCCTTTTGAACTCCCATCCTTTGGATTTTACAAACACTTTTTGCTGAAAGTGTTCAAATTTGTCAACAATGGGACGCTGTTTGGATGAGGGCCTCCCAATCAGTGAAAACAGAGAAAAGTAATCTTCGGCGCGGACACCATAAACTTTTTATTCCTCAATTCGGGTATTCTTGAACATTTTCTGGAATTCCAGAGAAGATTGCTGCGCATGCTTCTTGATTCGGTGTGTAGCGTAGTTTCTTTCAGAATTTTATACTCCAGTCTAAGAGTCCTGTCTGTAAGTAGAGTTACCATTATCCCTGAAGGGACCGACCAAGGTTTTTCTGCAAACTACAGATACAGATAGTAAAGAAATTATGATAGCACTCACCCCTGATGTACCCCAACATTGGTGACTTGAGGATCAGACATGAGCGCCAAGCTGTACATGATGTTTCCTGTATTTGAACACCCTGCTATATTGCAAGTTCTCCCGCTTAGAAATCATAGAGGAGTCTGAAATTTTCATTGTAGGTGTATGTCAACTGTGAGAGAGATAAGCTAAAAATCACAATGTATGATTTTTTTAAATTATTTGTGTGATACAGCTGCAAAGAAGTATTTGAACACCTGAGAAAACTAATGTTATATTTGGTACAGTAGCCTTTGTTTGCAATTACAGAGGTCAAACATTTCCTGTAGTTGTTCATCAGGTTTGCACACACTGTAGGAGGGATTTTGGCCCACTCCTCCACACAGATCTTCTCTAGATCATACAGGTTTCTGGGCTGTCGCTGAGAAACAAGAAGTTTCAGCTCCCTCCAAAGATTTTCTATTCGGGTTAGGTATGGAGACTGGCCACGCCATGCCAGAACCTTTATATGCTTCTTACGAAGCTACTCCTTGATTTTTCTGGCTGTGTGCTTCAGGTCACTGTTGTTGAAAGACCCAGCCATGACCTATCTTCAATGCTCTGACTGAAGGAAAGAGGTTGTTCCCCAAAATCTCACAATACATGGCCACGGACATCCTCTCCTTAATACAATGCAGTCGTCCTGTCCCATGTGGAGAAAAACACCCCCAAAGCATGATGCTACCACCCCCATGCTTCACAGTAGGAATGGTGCTCTTGGGATGGAATTCATAATTCATTTTCCTACAAACACGGTTAGTGGAATTATGTCCAAAAAGTTCCACTTTGGTCTCATCTGACCACAAGACTTTTTCCCATGACTCCACTGTGCCATCAAAATTGGCATTGGCAAACTTAAAACGGGCCTTGACATGTTTTGATTTAAGCAGGGGAACCTTCCTTGCCATGCATGATCTCAAACCATGACATCTTCGTCTATTACCAACAGTCACCTTGGAAACTGTAGTCCATGCTCTTTTCAGGTCATTTACCAAGTCCTGTCGTGTAGTCCTAGGCTGATTCCTCACCTTTTTAAGGATCATTGAGACCCCACGAGGTGATAACTTGCATGGGGCTCTACTCCGATTGAGATTGACCGTCATGTTTAGCTTTCCATTTTCTAATGATTGCTCCATCAGTGGACCTTTTTTTTTTTACCAAGCTGCTTGGCAATTTCTCTGTAGCCCTTTCCAGCCATGTGGAGTTGTACAATTTTGTCTCTGGTGTCTTTGGACAGCTCTTTGGTCTTGGCCATGTTTCAAGTTTGAGTCTTACTGATTGTATGAGGTGGACAGGTGTCATTATGCAGCTAACGACCTCATACAGGTACATCTGATTCAGGATAATACATGGAGTGGAGGTGGACTTTTAAACGGGGACTAAATGGTCTTTGAGGGACAGAATAAAAGATGATAAACAGGTGTTCAAATACTTATTTGCAGCTGTATCACACATATAAATTGTTAAAAAAAATCATACATTTTGATTTCTGGATTTTTCTTTTTAGATTATCTCTCTCACAGTGGACGTGCACCTATGGTGAAAATTTCAGACCACTCCATGATTTCTAAGTGGGAGAACTTGCAATATAGCAGGGTGTTCAAATACTTATTTGCTTCACTGTGTAACTGCAGGGACAGACTACATATTATTTAATCAACTCATTCATTCATTCATTTTCCATACCACTTATCCTCACTATGGTGGCGGTGGAGCCTATCCCATCTGACCCTGGGCAAGAGGCAGGGTACATCCTGAACTGGTCACCAGCCAATTGCAGTATTGAAGCAACTATCAACTACAATGCATAATATAATATATTTCTGTTGTATGGTTTCTTCAGATTTCTCCATCAGGCGCAAGCAACCGCACCCCAAAACCAAAGGTTCAAGTGACTAAGCACTCCAACCCAACTCCACTTCCAACTGAAACCCAGGACATCCACAATCAACCACATCTGGTGGACCAACGTGACTATTCCACAGAGTTGTCTGTGACTATTGCTGTGGGAGCCTCTCTGCTCTTCCTCAACATTCTGGCTTTTGCTGCTCTTTACTATAAGAAGGACAAGCACCGCCATGACAACCACAAACGCTGCAGCCCTCAACAGAATGCAAACAGTGACCTCTCTCATAGCCAGGAAGAGGAGATGATGTCACTTCGGATGAAGGAACACTCGGACTTGGACCAAGACTGCAGGCGGCTGGGTGATTGTGTGAATCCTCATGATGTATTGCTAAGGACTACCTGCCCACCAGACTACACTCTGGCTTTGAGACGCTCACCAGATGACATCCCTCTGATGACACCAAACACCATTACCATGGTCCCCAGTACTATTGGACGGCTTACCTCCCTCCACTCTTTCAGCGCCTTTCCTGGCAGCGAGCAAAATAACACTCTTCCCCACCCTCACTCACATTCCACCACCCGAGTATAGTCTTGGCCAGCCGCTTAGACAGGCAAGACTCTCCTAACTAATGCCACTGCTTTTTCAGAAGCTCAAATACCCTGTCCGGGGCTAACACCAGCCTGAACCACTAGTAGTGACATTATTATCAAGGGATATAAGGCACTGTTTTTGTATAATAAAAATCACAAGGAAAAAGTACAAAACACCATGATTAAGATAATGATCCAGGCACATTCGTATATATTTTTCAGCATTTTTACTCTGAAAATACAGCAAAAGATGGAACTGTGTAATATGTAAGTGGACTATTGGATCTGAGATCAATGGGAATATATACTCAATGCATCGTAGACAACAGTAGGACAGATTCCATTCGAACCAATTTTGGCATGTACTTCACGAATGGAGACTTTTTTTAATGAAAAGATGAGAAAAATAACAAAGGATATGTAATATGAACAAAGGAAACCTAAAGAGTTTTTTCTTTGTTGTATTTTCGACTTTGAGAATTGTGAAAAAAAGGTAACATTACAACAATTAAAATATTTAATGCTGCACTTTCAGCATCAATGCTTAATAGTCATTCTATTGAATTGCTGGCATGGTCGACAACTGTCACAGAAGGAGTGAAGCAAAATATATTCAGATATTTTAAAGAAATCAGAGGGACCAAAAAGATGCCAAAATTTAACACAATGTGCATGAAGATTTATTCTCTTAATAGGATTAAAAAGATAATTTTCACCCTCTTCTATTTAAATTTAATTGAATTTCCTGATTGGATTATCAGAAACCTATTCAGAAAATTCAGTTAGAAATTCAGTCCTTCCACCTGTGGATATTGTGGCATGGTAAAAAAGGAGATTCTGATTCTGATCTAAATATCAGATGGAAAAATGAGGACAAATATTGATATCTATGTACTGTATGTGTTCACATTTTCTTCAGGGTAACCAAGCCCCCATTTTTATTTTTATTTTTTGCAAAACCATTGTATGTGTCAGCGTTAGTCAAAACAAGGTACACTGATTAATATTGTGTTTGTGGAATAAGAATTAAATGGAATAATTCATCATCGGAAGAGGAGTACCATTTCGGGAGAAAACGTCATCAGTCCTGAGAACAAAAGTGACGAGGTCAGAATTACTTTAGCTCATTGCCTTACATTTGTACCGTATTTTTCGGACTGTACGTCGCTCCGGAGTACAAGTCGCACCAGCCTTTTAATGGATGAAAATGAACAAAAAAAAACATATGTAAGTCGCACTGAAGAATAAGTCACATTTTGGGGGGGAATTTATTTGATAAAATCCAACACCAAGAACAGACATGTTGTTTGAAATGTAAATGATAAAGAATTTAAAATAAAAATAGAATAGAGGCAACAACAGGTTGAACAGTATGCTTACGTTACATGACACAACTGAGAACGTGCCTGGTATATTAACATAACATAGAGTTATTCCGATAACTATAGCATAAATAACATTGTAAGAAGTTTACCAAAACCATTCATGCCACTCCAAGTAGACTACGCGCTGCTTCTTCTTCCACGTCGCTTACGTCAGACTCATCATTGGTTGCAGTTAAACTAGCCTATTCCAGCCTTTCTGAATTCCGATAGGATGGTTTTGGTTGTCATGGAAGCCCACACTTTGTCGAGCCGTCCAATGACTTCCCAGAAACTTGCATGGCTCTCCATCGATCTTGCACTGCTCCCACAGCTGGGGATGGGAACCGATGGGTTAGGAGCTATACCCGTCTCTTTTGGTGGTTGCATAATGGGTCACGGAGCCCTCACAACGACATGTACATATTTCTGTCGTGCGGGCAATGCAAATGACGCAGAGGTTTGTCCTAGTGAGGTTGCTGTAATCCACAGGCTTCGGGTCGAACGCCGATCGTGTCGGAACAACTACGTAATTATAGAAACGCTTTTGAGCAAAGTCGCTCAAAGAAAAAATATGAGGAGTACTGAGTTTTCAACAAGAATGGACAACCTTTGTGGAGAGGGAGGGTTTTGCTTTATGTCTATATTCACAGATGGGGAGTATGCCAAAGCATTCGTCCTCGATGTTGCCAATAAACATTTTGCCAACTTCACATAAAAACAAGATGATCAAACGAATGAAAGACATGTCTTTGTCGGCAGGAACCATTCACATTGCACCACCATAATGGCAAATGAAATTGAATTACGTTCACAATAAAAAAACAAGTCTCAACGCTTGCATGAAGCTTAATGTAACGGTGTATGAAGCACCACAAGTCGCATTTATGGTAAGAGGTACTTTTGTCATCATTGGTTAGCGACATCATAATGTTATTTAAAATAATCTGCAGAATATGATTTTCTCTTCAATGGCATTTTGTTCAATTCTTCTCCGTTGTTATAAGTTACAGCTAATGTTGAAATGCTGAATTTTCTGAAGTTGTCTTGACCCATCGAGACAGAGGGAGGACTCAAATGCAGGACTTGGGAGACGCAGAGGTAATTCGAGAAAAAACGTTTATTGTTCCAAGGTCAGTGATCAGGCAGACAGCCAGGTGCAGCAGCGGTAGTCAGGATGTCAGGCGTAGAGAGCACCTCTGCGGGCATGCAGGCGTCGGTACACGGGAGATCGATCAAAGAAGGCAGGAGTGTCAAAGGAGTCAGGCTTACGGGGTCGGTCGGAGAACAGGCGGAGGTCGGTACACACGGCTTCACGATCAGAGATACGGGAGTGCAGAGTGCATGAGCCGCAACGATCTGGCAAAGGACCAGTCGTCCCCAGGGTCCTATATACACCGGGGCCAATCAGCCAGCATGAGGCGCAGGTGTGTGCCTCCCAATCAGCGCGACCGCGCGGGAACCCGCACAGCCAGGGCTGGACCATACAGAAGTAGTAGGTACAGATACACAGGCCTAGAGCGCCCTCTTACGGTTGTCAGTGTGAAAATAACCGATAAGCGACTCGAAAAATGGATGGATGGATGTAATAGTGTGTTAATAATTTCACATTTAAGTCGCTCTGGAGAATAAGTCGCACGCCTGGCCAAACTATGGAAAAAAAATGCAATTTATAGTCTGAAAAATACGGTATTTGTTGATTAAAAAGTGTTGTTGAAAATGGATCTGGAGGAACTGCAACTGTAAGGCTGCCAGCATCAAAGGTAAGTGTCCAGATTAATCTTTACTTATTAAATTGCCTTTGAAAAGTGATCCGCCAAGCCAAACAACAAGGCTTGTCACACTCAGGGTGCCACAGCGTGTCATTTTTTCCCATGTAAGTATCTTGTGTAAAAACACACAAGGAAATTTTCTCCGGCAGTGCTGCACTGGTACAACATTAAGAATAAAGAACAACAAAGCAACAAGAACAAAGAAACATTTCTGTTTTAGGAACTATTCATTATAAGAGTCGTGCAAGATGTAAAATCTTCTTCATTTAGAACAGGTAAGAGTTAGGTGTGTCAACATCCCACATTGGGTTAAACTTGTACAGAGTCCCTTTACCACGGTTCACATTATAGACCAGTGCAATGACAATTGTGGAAAGGGAGCAGTTTAAAGTGCAGAATAATACGATAGTCAACAAAATATACGGTATTGCTAATACTAATACGAATTGGACCAGCAGGATGTGAATGAGTGTCCTAACAATGGCAGAAGGCAGAAAAATAGTAGGTTCGCTGATCAAGAATTGAATAACTCAATTGCCAGAGGGAAAAAACTGTTTGAATGCCTGCTAGGTTTGACTTGCATTGATCTGTAGCACTTTCCTGACGGAAGGAGCTGGAAGAGCTGGCGGCGAGGATTTGGAGGATCCAAAAGAATCCTGGCTGCTCTGGACCTAGTTCCCGTTGCGTGTAAGTCCTCAATAGTGGGTAGAGTGATGCCAACAATCCTTTCAGCAGTTTTGATATTCCGTTGCAATCGGAGTTTGTCCTTTTTTGTGGCAGCCCCAAACCAGACTGTGATGGAGGTACACAGTACTGATTGGATGACCGCTGTTTAGAACTGTCTCAGCAGATCTTGTGACAGGCCGTGCTTCCTCAGAACCCAGAAGAAGTACATCCTTAGCTGGCCTTTTTTGAGGATGGAGTTTGTCTCCCACTTCAGGTCCTCGGGGACTGTAATTCCCAAGAACTTGAAGGTCTTGACAGTTGACACAAGACAGTTGGATAGGGTCAGGGCCAGGTGTGGTGAAGGATGCCTCCTGAAGTCCACAATCATCTCTAAAGTTTTTTGAGTGTTCAACACAAGGTTTTGTTGACCACACCAAAGCTCCAGTCTCACCACTTCCTGTCAATACACAGACTCGTCGCCGTCTTTGACGAGGCTGATGACCGTTTCTCCATCTATCGAACCTGCTCAGTCCCAGACAGAACTTCTTCATTTCCGCCACCCCCACCTTTACTTCCTGTTTTCCCTTCAGAGCCACTGTCTGTAATCCATTAATTTCTCTCCTTTCCAGTGGAGGCCTCCACTCTACTAACTGTTCCTCCACCTGCTCCCTGCTTTCACTGCAGATCACAATGTCATCTGTGAACATAATGGGAAAAGGGCTCAGAAATTATCCCTGATGCTGTACCAGCTCCACCTTTAATTCACACCTACGGCACACCTCACCACTTTTCTGCTCACATCATGCATGTCCTTTACTACTCTAACATACAGTACTTCTCTGTCATACCAGACTTCCCCAATCAGTATCACAGATCCTTTCTTGGTACTATGTCATTAGCTTTCTCTAAATCCACTAGAACTTCAAGACAGCTTCGAGGAAATTGTGGTCCACCATCCGGTGTCTCAGGAGGGGGAAGCGGTGCACCGTCAATACTGTGTGTAGCGAGGATGGGGCACTGCTGACCTCAACTCAGGACATCGTGAGTCCATAAGGAGAATACTTTGAAGACCTCCTCAGTTCCACCGAGACGCCTCCCCGTGAGGAACCAGAGTCTGGGTTCTCTGAGGTGGGCTCTTCTATCACTGGGGTTGAAGTCACAAGATGGTTCAAAAGATCCTTGATGCAAGAGCCCCGGGGTGGATGAGATCCACCCGGAGTTGGGGCTGTCCCAGTTGACACCCCTCTGTAACATTGCGTGGACATGTGGGACAGTGCATCTGAATTGGTAGACTGTCGTGGTGGTCCACCTTTTTAAGAAGGGGGACCAGAGTGTGTGTTCCTACTATAGGGGGATCACACTCCTCTGCCTCCCTGGTAAGGTCTATTCAAGGGGTACTGGAGATGCGGGTCCATCAGGAGTCTACATGTGTTTTGTGGACTTGGAGAAGGCATTTAACCGTGCTCCTCAGGGAGTCCTGTGGGAGGTTCTTCGAGAGTATGGGGTACAGAACCTTTCTGATCCGGGCTGTTCAATCCCTGTACCACCGGTGTCAGTTTTGTCCGCATTGCCGGCAATAAGGCGGAGTCATTTCTGGAGAGAGTTGGAGGAAGCCAAGTGTGCCCTTTTTTTTACCGATTTTGTTAATAAGTTTTATGGACAGAATTTCTTGGCGCAGCCTGGGCATAGAGAGGGTCCAGTGTGGTGGCCTCAGCATCGCATCTCTGCTCTTTGCAGATGATGTGGTTCTGTTGGCTTCATCAAGCTGTGATCTCCAATGCTCACTGGAGCCACTAACAGCAACTGGGGTGAGAGTCAGCACCTCCAAATCTGAGGCCATGGTCCTCAGTCAGAACCGGGGAGAGGGGGGGACGTACCCTCTTTCGGTCAGGGATGAGATTGGTGCCCAAGTGGAGGAGTGAGGAGTTCAAGTATCTTGGAGTCTTCGTCACAAGTGAGGGAAGAATGGAGTGGGAGATCGACAGGTGGATCACTACAGCGTTTGCAGTGATGCAGACTTGGCATCGGTCCATTGTGGTGAAGAGGGAGCTGGGTCGAATGGCGAAGCTCTCAAATTACCATTTGATCTACATTCCTACCCTCAACTATGGTCACGAGCGGTGGGTTGTGACCGAAAGAACAAGATTCCGGATACAAGCAGCCGAAATGAGTTTCCTCCGCACGGTGTCCGGGGTCTCCATTAAAGATAGGGTGAGAAAGTCGGTCATCCAGGATGGGCTCAGCGTTGATCCACCGCTTCTCCGCATTGAGATGAGCCAGATGAGGTGTATGGGGCATCTAATCCGGATGTTTCTCTGATGCTTTCCTGGTGAGGTGTTCCCCCACCGGAAAGAGACCCTGAGGACGACTCAGGACACGCTAGAGAGACTATTTGTCTCGGCTGGCCTGGGAATGCCTAAGGATCCCTCCGGAAGAGCTGGAGAAAGGGAAATCTGGGTATCCTGCGACCCGACCCGGAAAAGCACTAGAAGATGCATGGATGGATGGATGGGACCTTGCAACCTGTTCAAAATGTTGTGGAGGGAGATGGCCCAGATGTCTTCAGCAACTGTCAGTGAGGTCACCATCACTCAGAAGAGTAGCACAGACACCCCTCTTTGGAACCCACCTGTGTAACTCGACCACCCGGAGGAAGAACAACGAGATGCTGCAAAGAGGATGTTATACAAAGAGTCAAATGCCTTAGCAAGAGAAGGAAAGGAGCTCGGTTGCATCCCAAATCTGGAAATGGTGATCAACCTGAAAGATGATGTTCCCGTACAGAAGCTGTATGTCCATCCCAAAATCCCTGTTTAAAGCCCAAATGTCATCCCTATAAACATTCTAAAATAGATACTGTAATGTAAAATACATATAACATTATTCACTTCAATGCCTATACGAAAAAAATAAATGTGAGGGGAGACCGCGTTATCCATGCGCAAAGTTGCAGAAGTGTCATTCTACGATATCCATGTGGTCGACATATTGGCTCCATCCTCCGTCCGTGACATCACCCGGACATTCGCCAATAAAAACACGCGGTGCACCCTAACTATGAGAGACAAACGTGCCCCTTCTGACACAGAAGCTCTTTTCAAAAAGGAGAACACCACACAACCGAGTGAAGTTATCGGGGCAATATTACACTATTGTTCCGATCCCTCAGGGCAATATTACACTATTGTTTTGAGCCATATTTGGATGATATGCAATCACGGCGAAACCGCATCCCTGTGCGATCCACTTCCGTGGCGGAGATGAGCCATTGCGGCTCATCGCAGCCGGCCGGTGTGGTTTATGACAGAGCCGAGCCGTCCTGCTGTAGGGGGGTGTTCATCGACGCCACAGTACGCGATTAACAACACAGTCGAGCCGGGGCATTTTACTGTGCCGACGCGGCTGAGTGAGGCATTCTCAGGTGGGTTCTTCAGAGCCGCCCCCGTCTGCAAACCCTGACGCGCAGCCTTCGCAGAAGCCGTTAACGCCGAACGCGGCGCCTCACCGAGTGTAGCATGGGCCCATATTGGCTGATGTTTTTTCATTAATAACATACTAAAAATCATCCATTTCATGACAGGAGCCCTTTAAATAGGTGAAGCAATATATACAAGATCTTCTTGTTTTAGTAGAAAGTGAAGTCAAAATCCTGCCCCAGTCGTGTGTGTGTAAAAGAAGGGTGGAACTTTACGCTCTGTATAGCTTATAGGCAGTTGAATCAAAAAATTGTGGCTGAAAGACACCCATTGCCACGAATACAGGACTTGACAGACACATTAGGTGGATACTCGGTGTTAATCATCCTCGACCATGGTGAAGCTTACCACCAGGGGTTATTAGCTAGTATCCTCGCGTTACCTAACCACCTTGATCATGTCGTGGTCGTTTTATGAGTGGGTAAAGAATCCCGTTTGGCCTCTCTAAATGCACCTCCAGCGTTTCAGAGGACCATGGAGGAAATGGTGGGCTCTCTACGATACGAGTGCTGCGTTCCGTACCTAGATTACCTCCTGTGCTACTCTAAATCTTTCAGTGACCATGTGGAGGTGGGTCGAAAATTTCTCCAAGTACAGCAATATAATGGTGTGAAAGAGATAGCAGAGAAGTGCAAGATGTTCCACAAGGTAGTTCACTACGTCGGGCGACTGGTGTCAGCTGAAGGAGTCCAAATTGACCCAAAACACCTTGATGTGGTGCTGGCTCTTGTAGGGATTTGCGAGTTTAGACCTCACGTGTGTTTGCTGATCAAGGAAGAGATGACCAATGATTAGACAAAGTTAACAGAAAATGGATTTATTACAAAGGAATGTGCCATACAGACGTCCGGGGCTTATCTAGGCATCAGCTGCACACGGAACGTGTGTCTTCTGACAAGATGGCCCAAGAAGAAGACAAAAGCTGCCCGGCAACACAAGGTTTTTATATGTATGGGTCCGTGGTAAAAGTGGAGGTACAAGCAGTCACTTTGTGTGGGCCAGACCAAAGGGGTTCTGACCACTTACGAGAGAGTCGTTTAAGGTAGACAGATGACCACTCAGGAAGATCAAGTGCAGGAGTTGGTGATGGAAGAGTGTCCTGGATCTGTGAAGAGAAATTAGAAGCAGAAGAATGCAGTTGTGTCCAAAACAGTTTATAAGAAAACATGGGAGACACAACGCCCTCCTCCAGTGGTTGGAGTGAGGAGGAAGGGCCAGGAATCAGATGACCTGTAAGAGGTTTGTAAGGAGAGAAACCAGTAAAGCGAGACACGGTTTGTCTTACAGACATTACAGCAAGGGGGAGAGCCTGAACCCAATTCATGCCAGAAAAGGTACATATTTTACCCATCTTTTCCTTCAACGGGCGATTCATACGTTCAACTTAACCTTGACTGGCGGGGGGATAAACACAACCAAACTTGTGAGTTAACCCTCACCACTTCTCTGCAGTAGCTACGTGTGTGGATGTGAAATGTGTACCGTTGTCCGAGCGGATGAAACCGAGGAAACCATGCGTTTGAATCCAGTGGTTCACCAAAGCTTTCATGGCGTCTACGCGAGTGCAGGGGTAGGCTTCAGGCCATCCAGAAAAGGTGTCAACAACAAAAAAAAGGTAGGACTTACCTTGAACAGGAGTGATCATGTCTGTAAAATCTATGACCAGTTCAGCACCGGACCAGGTGGGTGGGTCAAATGAACCTGGCAGCGGTCTAAGTGTGGGGCGAACATTGTGTAGCTGGCAAATATTACAGTCACGACATTGGTCGTGACACAAGTCAGAAATTTTAGGAAGCCACCACATGCAAAGTTTGGTTAGCATGGCTCTGGGGCCAATATGAGCCATAGAGTGCGTTTCGGTCAAAATACCTTTTGTTCAGGAGAGGTATTGTGCTGTATTTTAACCAATTCACTATGAGACGGCAGATCAGGATAGGATTTGTCAGATAATTGGACAAGCATCAGTGGGATATAGCCCACAGCTTGCTTGGCAGCCAAGTCGGCAGCATTATTGCCAAGGGCTGTGGTTGAAGTGGATTTGGAGTGGCCAGGTACCTTGACGATTGTCACGACCCATCGGAACGGGAGTAGGACCCAAATGCAGGACTCGGACGATGCAAGGGAGTTCGGGGAGAAACGTTTATTATTTCGTGGTTGGGGATCGGGCAGGCAGGCAGGTGCAGCAGCGGTAGTTGGGACGTCGGGCGAAGAGAGCAGGTGAGCGGGCAGGCAGGAGTTGGTACACAGGAGAACGATCAAAGCAGGCAGAAGTGTCAAAGGAGTCAGGGTTACGGGGTTGGTCAGAGAACAGGCGAAGGTCGGTACACACGGGTTGTCGATCAGGGATACGGGAGTAGTCGAACGGGACATGAAGCTCAACGAACTGGCGCGGACCAGTCGTCATCGGGGTCATATAAATACACAGGATAATCAGCCCGCATGAGGCACAAGTGTGCGCCTCCCAATCAGCGCAACCGCGCGGGCACCCGCACAGCCCGGGCTGGAGCGGCAGGATCATGACAGTACCCCCCTTCAAAGGCACGGCTCCCAGACGTGCCTAAACGAAAGAAACAGACAATAATTAACACAGGCAGGGGTGGGCGGAAGGGAAGTCCGGAAGAGGGCAAGCCCCCCCCCAAGCCCCAGTCTGGTGGCCATCCCGGCCACCAAACGCAAGGCGTCCGGGTGGACAGGTCAGGAGGACGACCCGGACGCCAAGCACCAGGGTCCCCACGGGGCGATTCGGGCAGACAACTTCTGTGAGGAACCAAATGGCGAAGCAGGAACCAGGCCGAGGCAGGCAACTGCTCCAGACGAGAACCTCCCACGCCGTGGTTGCGAGACGACCAGGGACTGGTCGCCGCCGAAGCTTGGTCAGGAGGCAGCCGTGGATTGGTCACCAACGAGGTCAGGTCCTGAAGCGGCTGGGAGCCCTCAGGAGCGACAAGGATGATGGCGAGAAGGACCAGAGCCATGACCGCCACCATCACAGCCATCCCGAAGTCTCTCCAGCTCCAGGATGGCTCATCAGAACTCCCCAGCTCCTGTCGCTGTCGAGACAAGGGCATGGGACGGCCGCGGGCCTGTCGCCGCTGGTACTCCTGGACAGGAACGTGAGAAGGCGGCAGCGACATCACGACCTCCTCCTGGACAGGAACGTGGGAAGGCGGCGTCAGTGCCACCTCCTCATGGACAGGAACGTGAGAAGGCGGCGTCAGTGCCACCTCCTCCTGGACAGGAACGTGAGAAGGCGGCATCAGTGCCACCTCCTCCTGGACAGCAACGTGAGAAGGCGGCGTCAGTGCCACCTCCTCCTGAACAGGAACGTGAGAAGGCGGCGTCAGTGCCACCTCCTCATGGACAGGAACGTGAGAAGGCGGCGTCAGTGCCACCTCCTCCTGGACAGGAACGTGAGAAGGCGGCATCGGTGCCACCTCCTCCTGGACAGCAACGTGAGAAGGCGGCGTCAGTGCCACCTCCTCCTGGACAGAAACGTGAGAAGGTGGCGTCAGTGCCACCTCCTCCTGGACAGCAATCTGAGAAGGCGGCGTCAGTGCCACCTCCCCTCCTGGACAGCAACGTGAGAAGGCGGCAGCACCATCGCCACCTCCTGGGCGGGAACATATGCACGGCCCGTCGCCGTCGGAGCAGGAACAGGGGACGACCGCGGACCAGTCGCCGACAGAGCAGGAACGGGGAGCGAGCGCGGACCGGTCGCCACTGGTACTCCAGGGCACGGACAAGAAGTGGCTGTGGAGACGTCACCACCTCCTGGACAGCAAAGTGAGGCGGCATCGGGTCGGTCCCCACTGCCACGTGAGCTTGCAGTGCATTCGTTGAAACAGCAACATGGGCGTGGCGCGGTGGCGGGTCCGTTTCCACGGCGACGTGAACGTGAGTAGGCAGAGAGTCAGTCGAAACTGACACGTGGGCGTGCCTCAGGAGCGGGTCAGTTCCAACTGCTGCGTGAGCATGAGTCCGTAATGAGTCCGTCGAAACTACGACGTCGATATGTCGAGGTGGCGGACCCGTTCCCACTGCCACATGTGCTTGGCGAGGTGGCGGGTCCGTTCCCACTGCAGCGTGAACCTGCGTCAGCAGCGAGTCCGTCGAAGTTGAGACGTCAGCGTAGCTTGGCTGGTTCGCCAATCCTTGCCGGACCTGGGCCGTGAGAGCCGCCAATTCGGCGCTCTGCCGCTCTATCTCCGGCCGCATTTCACGGCAGAACCTCTCGTGATTTGGCGGCTCCTCCTCCCTCGGGGCTGGAAGCTTCGCCACCAGCTGCGGGTCTGCCGGTTTTACCGTTGCCGGCGAGGAGTGGGAGGACGAGGACGGCGTCTTTGTTGCCGCGCCGCAGGAGGCACAAGGGAGCGCCCGACCTGGACGTCTCCTATGGCCGCCACGCGGAGGTCCCAGGTAGATGGCCAAGCGGGTTCCCTCATACAGATTGGTGTACTTGGACCTACCGGGCGAAGACGCTCGGGTGCTGGAAACGCGGGGAGGAGAAACAAACTGACTGGGATGAAAGACCGGGCAAAGAGATTCATAATCAAAATCATCGGAGTCGTACTCAGGCAGCCGGTCATACATATCAAACTCCTCCTCATATTCCGAAAAGTCAGAGTCTAGAAGAATATGCGGAGCCGGACGGGTCGTAGTTGGGACGGATTCATACCTCGCTGCCGGAGCGTAAGACACGGAAGCGGAGAACTTCAAGGAGCCTACCCGGATCGGACAGGCTTGGTCCTCCGGCAGACGGTCTACCTTGCGTCGGTCCTGGCGACGCCGGGTCTTTCCTGCTGGGTCCTGTTTTGGCCAGATCGTTCTGTCACGACCCATCGGAACACGAGTAGGACCCAAATGCAGGACTCAGAAGATGCAAGGTAGTTCGGGGAGAAATGTTTATTATTTCGTGGTCGGGGAACGGGCAGGCAGTCAGGTGCAGCAGCGGTAGTTGGGACGTCGGGCGAAGAGAGCAGGTGAGCGGGCAGGCAGGAGTCGGTACACAGGAGAACGATCAAAGCAGGCAGAAGTGTCAAAGGAGTCAGGGTTACGGGGTTGGTCGGAGAACAGGCGAAGGTCGGTACACACGGGTTGTCGATCAGGGATACGGGAGTACTCGAACGGGACATGAAGCTCAACGAACTGGCGCGGACCAGTCGTCATCGAGGTCATATAAATACACGGATAATCAGCCCGCATGAGGCGCAGGTGTGCGCCTCCAAATCAGCGCAACCGCGCGGGCACCCGCACAGCCCGGGCTGGAGCGGCAGGATCATGACAACGATAGCCACCGCCGAAGGTTTGGCCAGTGCTTTGTCTAATCTTAGGACCAGTGTCAAATGTGCAATGGGGTACCTTTGGCTGTTTTAAAGTCATTCCGTTTCCATGCAGACAGTTCACTCAGCAGCCGAGACAGCATAAGATGAGTCAGAATAGACAGTGACAAATTGTCCGACCACCAGTTCCAGTGCGAGACAGAGTGTGAGGGGCCCCAACATCCATCTAAAACACCCATTGAATGGAACTTCCGCTGCCTCGGAACTATAACCAAAACATCCTTGATCACGTTGATGTTGTTGCACTCTCCCCCGGCCCCCTCCACGTCTTCCTGCGTATCCACCCAGGCTATGACCTCGGAACCCACCTGCCTGTCTAGGTGTTTGTGCTTGCCAAAAAAATACATCTGTTGTGGTTTTGGACTTTTCCTTCTTATCTTTTATGTGGCCTCATCTTACCTGTGCTAACTGTAATTTAACAAGTTGTTTTTGGAGTTTAGCAATTTCATTATCCTCACCCTGTTGTTGGCTTGGATAAATTTTGAGGTGATGAACTATGAGTCATCTAAATCTAGGCTAATCTCCGGACAGGACGTCAGGGTCAGCTTTAAGTTTGGTCTGTACTGGTGCAGGGAGACCTGACAGGATCGCAGTCCTGAACATAGCCTCCTCCGAACCAGACTGTCCAGGTGACGTCCAGTCGATTCAGTCCCAAGTTTAGTACACTTAGCCAAAGTGGTCAATGGGTCATTTAACATAGGGGAAAGAATTGGGTGCAGCTGTAACAGGAGTGGTGAACCTCTCTCTGACAGCTGCAGCCAGACGCTGAGCTCTCAATATTGTTCCATTGGGTATGTTAAGCGTTAAACTTCTTATTGTCTCGATTTCTCGTTGTTCATGATCTAGATGCTGCTTGTCTCCAGTCTCCCATGCAGAGTGTTTCCCCCTGTAAAGTTTCCACAAAACTAGACAGCCATGCATTACCGCCAGAAGAGAGATGAGGCAAGCAGTTAGACAATCAACATCTTTAAGATCAAACTGCCTGTATATTGGACCTGCTGGAGCCTCAATCATAGGCATCATTGTAAAGCAAAGCAAAGCAAATTTATAACGCATTTCATACACGAGGTAACTCAATGTGCTTTACATAATTAAAGGTATTTGAAAACACAGTGATAAAAAGTTCAAAATGGGATAAAAACAATAAAAATGACAAATACAATATTGAAAAATAAACCGCATACAGTGCAAGTAATATGAACAAAAAGTGGATATATTCTAAAAAGCATGAGAAAAATGTTTTGTTTGCTTGTTATATAATATAATAATATAATATCCATCCATTTTTCTTTACCGCTTATCCTCATGAGGGTCGCGGGGAGTGCTGGAGCCAATCCCACCTCTCAACGGGCAGGAGGCCGGGTGCACCCTGAATTGGTTGCCAGCCAATTGCAGGGCACATAGAGACAGACAACAGTCGCACTGACAATCACATCTAGGGGCAATTTTGAGTGTCCAATTAATGTTGCATGTCTTTGGGATGTGGGAGGAAACCGGAGTGCCCGGAGGAAACCC
This sequence comes from Syngnathoides biaculeatus, assembly GCF_019802595.1. Lineage (NCBI taxonomy): Eukaryota > Metazoa > Chordata > Actinopteri > Syngnathiformes > Syngnathidae > Syngnathoides > Syngnathoides biaculeatus. The sequence goes on from NC_084646.1 coordinate 557,925, forward strand.
ACGCAGGCACGTGGAGAAGATGCAAACTCCACACAGGCGAGTCTGGGATTGAACCCCGGACCTCAGAACTGTGAGCCCAACGCTCTACCAGCTGAGCTGCCATAATATAATATATAATAATAATAATACTGTATAATAGTCGTCGTGTTATTTTCGCCTCTGAGAAGACGCTTTGTGTCAAATCAACAAGACCGTTTTCACCAGCCTCTCGCTTCCCCTGTGTGCGTGTGTGCGTGTGGTGTACTTACGGTGATTCAGGGCGTGTCCATGTTCGATGTGCCTCCTTCTTCATTTTTCCAGTTCTTCACTTGCGTCCACATATCAAATACAACTTTTCTCAGCCCCATCTTTTCTTCCTCATGGGCTCCTTGATGCCCTTAACGTCACATGCCACCTTACCACCCGGGAGTAACTGTACCATCTTCTTTACTTACTTTGCCATCGTTTAACTTACCGTTACCCCTTTTTCTTCATCGTCGCCATCGCCATCACCGTCATTAAATGCGCAGTCTGCCTTTTTCTCTTCACCTCTTTCAGTTCCATGAACCCTTGTCTAATTAGTCCCTTTCGTCTTTCATAGTCTTTTACATTTATATTTATATTATATTTACATCGTCTCTATCAATTTCCTATAACTTCATCGTCAGTTTATCCCAATCATGAATTTTACCCAAGTTGTGCTTTTGCCATTATTTTGCACGCTTCCTTTCTTTATCTCGTTTCTTTTTTTCAACATTAGTCATCATTTGCCGCTCAATTTCAATGTACATTTCATCTGTGGTCGAATTATATTCAGCACATTCATGATCAAATTCACCATCCATGATTATTTATTTAATTTAGTGGTCACTCTTCAACTAAACCCAACCGAATTCCTATCGCTCAACAAATTGAAAAGCCTATATTATTAGTTTTTTCATATATCACCTTGCGACGTCCCAGGCTCAAACCGACGGCAACCCCTCTGTTTTTAAGAGATCCTATCCCCCTTCGGTGTTACAGGTAAACCTCACAGTGCAATTGAAGAGTTTGTTTTCAAAACCAGACATAGGCATTTTTTTCAGATTTACGAAACTCGCGCCAAAATTATCCAGCTCCGAATGGATAATTTTGACGCGAGTTTCGTAAATCTGAAAAAAATGCCTATGTCTCGTTTTGAAAACAAACTCTTCAATTGTACGTCTACAATATACATCATCTACGACAGGATATACAACTTCTCTTTCGCTCTTATTCTCTTTATCTTTTTCTCTTCATCTCTTATTCTCTGATCTTTTATTCTCACTTTATCTCTGATTCTCAATAATTCATATGAGCCATGAACAATCTGATAACAATGACTTCTGTAATTTAGGCAGTTCAATACGCAGAATTCGACAGTAAAAGGCTTCGGCTTACCTTTGGTTTTGGTCGCGACCTGTAGAAGTCATAAGTACAGACGATAACCCTCGACTTGTCCGTAAAACACTCCTATGTTTCTCATATGTCTCCAAAAAATCTCATCTGTTGACGCCTAACGCCCGTCTATGTCCCTCATCTTATGGTCGGGTTCACCAAGAAATTTTAGGGATTTGCAAGTTTGGACCGTACGTGTGTTCGCTGATCAAGGAAGAGATGACCAATGATTAGACAAAGTTAACAGCAAATGGATTTATCACAAAGGAATGTTCCATACAGACGTCTGGGTCTTATCTAAGCATCTGCTGCACACGAGACTTGTGTCTTCTGACAAGATGCCCCAAGAAGAAGACAAAAGCTGCCCAGTAACAAAAGGTTTTTGTATGTATGGTCCTCATGGTAAAAGTGGGTGCCCCCCCCACCCCTTCCCCCTGGTCTGGTACTTGGCCGGTATAGTAACTTTACACTCCTTATCTGGTGTTGTTCGTCTCCACGGCAACCCCTGGGTGAGGAGGATGCCACCAGCCGGTGTTGATTAAATGTATAAGGTCATATTTAAGCAAATGAAAGTGCAATAAAAGTAAAATAGTCTTCACTCTGAAAACCGCTTATTACCCGTATTGCCGCTCCTACGTACAAGACTTGGCAAAAATCACAAGGCCATTGTATGAACTGGTTCAGGTTAAGTTTGCCATGCTGGAACTCCTCCCACATTGTTGCAAGGCTAAGGGGCCCCAACATCCATCTAAAACACCCATTGAATGGAAGGAGAAGCACCAAAGCACCTTGGATAGACAGATAGATAGTGAACATGCTGATCAATGCGTCAGTCCGCACCCTTCCAAACTTTCAGGAGCCATGTCTTGCACATTGGTGGATGGCACCATTCTTTACCTTTTCTCTACTCCCCATTTCACGATATATACTGATAATCACCCACTTACTTAGATGATAAGCACGGAAAAGGTCAACACAGAGGAGCACCGCTGGGTTGGAGAACTGTCAGAGTTCCACTTCAACATCAAATACAGGCCTGGAAAATTAACATTGATGCTGACACCCTTTCATGCATCCCACATGACATCAACAGATATGTGGCATCATGCACAGAGGAACTGTCTCCCAATTTGCTGCGTGCAACCTGGCATGGGAATAGGGCAGCCCACCTCAAAGAAGTTGCATGGATTGCTATCCTCTAAACCTCTTCTGCCGGTGTACTGCCACAGCCTCACCCACATCTGGCCATTGTCAGTCATGAAGAGTTAGCAAATGCACAGCAAGACAACCCTGCCTTAGAGATTTTCTTCTTTTTTTTTCCGTTCAGCTTGTCCCATTCGACCAACGCTGTTGTCACTGATAAAGTCAAAAGGTCATTGAATGGATCTACTTGCAAGCTCCTTTATGAGGAAAACCAACTTTGTTTTGGGAATGGTGTCCTGCCAAACAGCAGAAAGAAAGCAGTTAGTCCTGCCTGTCAAGTATAAGTCACTTGCATTAAAACACCTCAATGACAACATGGGGCATGTTGGCACAGAACATGTACTCCATCTTGCTAGGGAACGCTTTTATAGACCGCTGATCTTCAGTGCCACCGTCTCTAATCCGTACATCATGGCCGGCCTCACCACTGTTTTATAGACTTTGCCCTTCATCCTAACGGAGACTCTTCTGTCAGATAGACCACCAGACACCTCCGCTAACTGCTCCACCGCGCTTGGACCCGTTTCTGCACTTCCTTACCACACTCTCCATTGCTCTCTATTGTTGAGCCCAAGTATTTGAAATCGTTGTCCACCCTCGCTATCTATTCTCCCTGCAGCTTCACTCTTTCCCCACCGCACCTCTCATTCATGCACATATACTCTGTTTTACTCCGGCTAATCTTTATTCCTCTCTTCTGAGTGCGTGCCTCCATCTTTCTAATTGTTCCTCCATCTGCTCCTTGCTTTTATTGCAGATCACAATATCATCTGCAAATATTATGGTCTAAGGGGAAACCAGTCTAACCTTAACCCAAGCATCCTCAAGGCAAATAATGCATGTGTGGTACTCTTTCAAAGCATGAAACAATATTGTTGCTCGCATATAATTACTTCTGACCTGAGTCTAGCCTCCACTACTCTTTCCCATAACTTCATTGTGTGGCTCGTCATCTTTATTCCTCTGTAGTTTCCACAGTTCTGAACATCACCTCTGTTCTTAAAAATGGGAACTACTACACTTTTCCTCCATTCTTCTGGCATCTTCTCTCCCGTGAGTATTCCATTGAATAAGTTTGTCAAAAACTCCACAACCACCTCTCCAAATTGCTTCGATACCTCCAGTGGTATGTCATCAGGACCAACTGTCTTTCCATTTTTCATTCTGTTCAGTGCCTTTCTAACTTCTCCCGAACGACTCATTGCCACTTCCCGGCGATTCACGCTTGCCTCTTCTACTCTTCCTTCTCTCCCATTTTCTTCATTCTACAACTTCTCAAAGTACTCTTTCCATCTACTTAGCACATTACTGGCGTCAGTCAACATATTTCCATCGTTATCCTTAATCACCTTTACTTGGTGCACATCCTTCCCATCTCTATCAAAATATAATCCACCAGCGTGCTTCTACCTAAACTCTTGTAGGTCACTCGATATTTCCTGTCTCTTCTGGAAATAAGTGTTCACCACTGCCAATTCCATCCTTTTTACGAAGTCCACCTCCATATGACCCTCAAAGTTCCTTAGCTGGATGCCGTACCTACCATCACTTCTTCATCGCCCCTGTTTCCTTCGCCAACATGTCATTGAAATCTGCACCGATCACAACTCTCTTTCTGACTGGGATGCCCAGGACTACTTCGTCTAGTTCCTTCAAGAATTTCTCTTTGAACTCAAGGTCACAACCATCCTGTGGAGCATAGCCGCTAATCACATTATGCATAATACCCTCAAATTCAAATTTCGTCCTCATCACTCGATATGATACGGTTTTCACCTCCAATACATTCTTAACCAGCTCTTCCTTTAGAATAACGACTCCATTTTACTTCCCACCTACTCCATGGTAAAATAATTTACACCCTGCTCCTAAGGTTCCATCCTTACTACCTTTCCACTTGCTCTCTTGGATGCACAATATATCAACCTTTCTCCTCATCATCATGTCAACTAACTCCTGAGCTTTTCCTGTCACAGTTCCAACATTCAAAGTCCCTACACACAGCTGTAGGATCTGTGCATTCCTCTTCTTCTTCTGCCAACCAAGCCGCTTTCCTCCTGCCTTTTGCCTTCGACCTAAATTATTTTAATATCTACACCTTGCAGATTAACAGTGCCAGGGGCTGGCGTATTTAGCCCATGCCACGACCTATCCGTTATGGAATTGGTTTGATGAACGCTCATATATGTGTGGCGCAGTTTTACACTGGATGCCCTTCCTGACGCATCCCTCTCCCTCTGCATTTATCCGGGCTTTGGACCGGCCTACAGGTCGCACAATATTGCATTCCTATTAAGGGCTCCATATATTAAAAAAAAAAAACAATCAAGTCAACACATAAGGTACGCAATTCACATACAACCTAATCTATGTTAAAGTTAAAGTCCCAATCGAAGCAGTCAAATAAACAAAGTCAGCACATAAGTAACACAATTCACATACTACCTAGTCTATGTTAAAGTTATAAGGTTATGGGGGTAAGAAGGTTTGAATATGAAAAATATAAAGGATATGTAGATTTAAAGGATTTGGGGATGAAAGAGATTCAAATCAATCGCTCTCACTCCAGTAGTTGCAGATTGAGTCGTCCTCACGATCCTCGTTAGAAGGAACCCTCAGCTAAACCCTAACCCTACAAGATTATGCAGTTACTCACGTTCGATTCTTTTCCAACACCAACAGCCAAAGTTGGACGTTTTGGAGACAAGGTTAGAGAGAGCAGACTGATGGTTTGGACATGTCCAGAGGCGAAAGAGTGAATATATTGGTTGGCATTTCTAGTTCAGTGTAATTTTTAAATTACAGCATTATAAATAACATTTTGGACTTATGGGGCACAACATCACTTTTTGCAATCAGAACATTTAGTGAAAATGATGAGAAACCTTTTTATTATTATTAATCAGTCTCAAAATCCCTGAAGGTTGCTCCACTTTATGGACTAAGTACGAGTTCTTAATAACCAGAGACTTCTTGTTTTGTTGAACTCCAACACACAAAAAAAGATGCACGGAGTGAAATTTTATAGAAATTTTAATGGGAACTCTTCGGGGAATCTACAAAAAAAAGACCAATGCAAACAAGGGCAGACTACAATTGGCAAAGGAAACTGAGTTGTGGTGTGAGGGGATCAATGAGCCTAGAATGGACCTGCGCGGAGCTGCGATTCCTTTTCTCATTAACTAAATCCAAATACACTAATCTGTATTTTTAGTCGACTGCAAAGTTGGATTGATAGTGTCGTGAAACCTTGGCCCCCTCTAAGAGCTCAAAGGCAGTTGAGTTGAAGGGAACAGGGTACTTGTTTTTCACCATTCTGTTGTTAAGACCCCGGTAATCAATACAGGGTCATGGGGGCTTGTCCTTCTTGTACAAAAAGAAAAATCCCACTCCCATAGGGGATGAAGAAGGGCGACGGTCATCGGCCTCATCAAAGACGGGAACAGGTCTGCATATCGACAGGAAGTGGCAAGACCGGAGTTTTGGTGTGGTCAACACAACTTAGTGTTGAACACTCTAAAGACTGTGGAGATTGTGGACTTCAGGAGGCAACCTTCACCACAGCTGCCCTGACGCTTGTCCAACTGTCTTTTGGCAACTGTCGAGACCTTCCAGTTCTTGGGAATTACAATCTCAAAGGACCTGAGGTGGGAGATGAACATCAACTCCATCCTCAAAGAAGACCAGCAAAGGATGTACTTTTTGCGGCTTCTGAGAAAGCACGGCTTGTCACAATAGCTACTGAGACACTTCTCCACAGCGGCCAACTAATCAGTACTGTGTACCTCCATCACAGTCTGGTTTTGGGCTGCCACAAAAAAGGACAAACTCCAACTGCAATGAACAATCAAAACAGCTGAGCGTATTTTCGGCACCGCTCTCCCCACTAGTGACAACTTACACGCAACGCCAACTAGGCAGGCAGGATTCTTTCGGATCCTCCACATCCTAGCCACTAGCTCTTTCAGCTCCTTCCGTTGGGTGCTACAGATCAATGCAAGTCAAACCTAGCAGGCATTCAAACAGTTTTTTCCCTCTGGCAAATAAATCATTACATTCTTAAGCAGCAAATTTACAATTTTTGCCTTGTGGCTTTGTTGGGACACTCATATTCTGCTGGTCCAATCAGTAAGAGTATTAGTAATTTATTTTATACAGTATAGCATGAGTTGTCACTTTAACCTGCTCCCTTTGCTCAACTGTCATTGCACTGTCATTGCACTGGCCTATTACGGGAACCTCTAATGGGTAAAGGGAATGTACAAGCTTTACACAATGTGGGATGTGAACACGCTTATCTTGTACCTATTCTAAACAAAGAAGATTTTACATCTTGCACGACCTTTATAAGGAATAGTTCCTATAAATAGAAATGTCTTTTGTTCTTTGTTCTTGCTGCTTTGTTGTTCTTTATTCTGTATGTCGTACCAGGGCAGCACCGTCTGCTGGAGAAAAATTCCTTGGCTGTTTTTTTTACACACTTGGCCAAATAAAGCTGATTCTGATTCTGAATACTTCTAACTCCCAGTGATTCCTCCACATACTCCTTCATAGAGTACTACTTACCCTTGTGGTCTGGTTTTGAAAGAGAAAAACTCCCTCGTGGAGTTGTGGTTCCAGCCAGCAAGTCAATAGCACAGTCATAACGTCTGTGGAGTGGAAGGGCTTTGGCTTTGGACTTGGAGAACACTTCTTCAATGTCATGGTAACAGCCGGGCACTTGAGACAATTCAGTATCCCCAGATGGTGTCTGTGGAATTTCATTGGACATATTAAATAGTGGCCTGAAACAGGTCTGGCCTCAGTTTCCAGCCCATGACATACCATGCCCAGAGTACCAGTCAAAATGGGGGTTATGTAATTTCAACTATCCATCCAATCATCCATCCATTTTCTTCACTACTTATCCTCACAAAGGGTCGTGGGAGTGCTGGAGCCTATCCAAGTTGTTAGCAGGCAAGAGGCAGGGTACACCCTGAACCGGTTGTCAGCCAATCGCAGGGCACATGGAGACAGACAACAATCACACTCACAATCACATCTAGGGGCAATTTAGAGTGTCCTATTAATGTGTGTGTTTTTGGGAGTCCCCGGAGAAACCCGGCGCAGGCACAAGAAGAACATGCAAACTTCACACAGGCGGGGCCGGGATTGAACCCTGGTCCTCAGAACTGTGAGGCCAATGCCTTACAGTGGCGCCACCGTGCCATCCTAATTTCAACCAAAGGTTCCCTAAAATAAATTTATAATTAAAATCTGCATCAAAAATGTGAAAACAAATACATTATGAGTAGAATCAGGAAATGTTAGTATGAGTGTTTGAGTGGGGCGAGTAATCTTGCCCAAAAAAGTGCCGTCTGCAGCATGTGTTGCGATGTTATTTGACTTCAAAAGTTCTTAGGCTCATTCACCTAACGAGGACAGGATTGAGTAAGTTTGCCTTAGAACCAGAGTTAATGAATACTGAAGTATGAATTTCTTTATCCGGAGAGCATAGTGTCACTTGATGAAGAACATGGGTAGGGCCTTTTTTAACGGGATTCAGACTCACCTTTCCTTTGCCTTTATTAGGGGCCGCGGCATCTTTGACATGACAGTTGCTCACGGAATAACCCAAATGCCCGCAGTAGAAGCACCATCATTTTCTCACCCGGTGTTGACGTTCCTCAGAGGAGAGACACAACCTGACCAGTTACATGGTTTCATCCGTGGTGGTGCTGGCCAGTGGATTGAGGCTGCCCACAGGGCTTTTACCTTTGTTCGGCTGCTCACCGAGGCTTGTTCTCCCAGCGCATGGCACCACCTCCTCCCACCTTTCTCTGTCCAGCTCCCAAGCTAAGAGCCTCTTATCTATCTTGATGGTGAGAGCGATGAGCATGTCCAAGTCGAAGGAGGTTTAGTAGAACCAAATGAGATTTGATGGCAGTCCTTGAAAAAAATGCATCGAGTAGTTCCCTGTAATTCCATTGAATCAGGCACTGGGATGGGAAAGCCTATCGTGTGATTTGACACCCTGTGCTTACCTTGCTGTAAATTGATCAGGGAGCTAGCCAGCTAGCGCTCTGGTGTGGAATACTTCTTCTTTTCCTTTCAGCTTGTCCCGTTAGGGGTCGCCACAGCGTGTCATCTTTTTCCATCTTAGCCTTATCCCCTGCATCTTCCTCTCTAAACCCAACTGCCCTCATGTCTTCCCTCACCACATCCATAAACCTTCTCTTTGGTCTTCCTCTCGGCCTTTTGCCTGGCAGCTCCATCCTCAGCACCCTACCACCAATATACTCACTCTCTCGCCTCTGAACATGTCCAAACCATCGAAGAATGGTTGGAATGGAAACAAGGAATGCTGGAATGTGATAACAAGGTACAATGAACAGGCCACCAGATGAGACACAAGGTTTAAATGCATGGTGTTTCTAAGGCAAATTAGTGGACAACAATGGTAAGAAATGCTGTCCGTCATGATCCTGCCGCTCCAGCCCGGGCTGTGCGGGTGCCCGCGCGGTTGCGCTGATTGGGAGGCACACACCTACGCCTCATGCGGGCTGATTATCCTGTGTATTTATATGACCCCGATGACGACTGGTCCGCGCCAGATCGTTGAGCTTCATGCCCCGTTCGAGTACTTCCATATCCCTGATCGACAACCCGTGTGTACCAACCTTCGCCTGTTCTCCGACCAACCCCGTAAGCCTTACTCCTTTGACACATCTGCCTGCTTTGATCGTTCTCCCATGTACCGACTCCTGCCCGCTCACCTGCTCTCTTCGCCCGACATCCCAACCACCGCTGCTACACCTGACTGCCTGCCCGATCGCGACCACTGAATAATAAACGTTTCGCCACGAAGTACCTTGCATATTCCGAGTCCTGCATTTGGGTCATACTCCCGTTTTGATGGGTCGTGACAGAACAATCTGGCCAAAACAGGACCCAGCAGGAAAGACCCGGCGTCGCCGGGACCGACGCAAGGTAGACCGTCTGCCGGAGGACCAAGCCTGTCCGATCCGGGTAGGCTCCTTGACGTCCTCTGCTTCCGTGTCTTACACTCCGGCAGCGAGCTACGAATACATCCCAACTACGACCCGTCCGGCTCCGCATATTCTTCTGGACTCTGACTTTTCAGAATAGGAGGAGGACTTTCATTTGTATGACCGTCTGCCTGAGTACGACTCCGATGATTTTGGTTATGAATCTCTTTGCCCGGTCTTTCATCCCAGTCAGTTTGCTCCACCGCCCCGCGTTTCCAGCACCCAAACGTCTTCGCCCGGTGGGTACAAGTACACCAATCCGTTTGAGGGAACCCGCTTGGCCATCTACCCGGGACCTCCGCGTGGTGGCCAGAGGAGACGTCCAGGTCAGGCGCTCCCTTGTGCCTCCCACGGCGCGGCAACAAAGACTACGTCCTCGTCCTCCCACTCCTTGCTGGTAACGGTGAAACCGGCAGACCCGAAGCTGGTGGCGAAGCTTCCAGCCCAGAGGGAGGAGGCGCCACCAAATCGCGATGCGTTCTACCGCGAAATGTGGGCGGAGATAGAGCGGCAGAGCGCCGAATTGGCGGCTCTCACGGCCCAGGTCCGGCAAGGATTGGCGAACCAGCCGAGCTACGCTGACGTCTCAACTGCGACGGACTCGCTGCTGACGCAGGTTCACGTGGCAGTTGGAACTGACCCACTCCTGAGACATGCCCACGTGTCGGTTTCGACTGACTCTCTGCCTTCTCTCGTTCACGTCGCCGTTGAAACAGACCCGCCACCTTGCCAAGTGCACGTCGCAGTGGGAACGCACTCGCCACCTCGCCAAGCGCACGTAGCTGTGGAAACGGATCCGCCTGCCAGGATGATATTGCTGCTCCGCGAGTTGAAGACATGGAAGCTAATTCGTTCCGTGGGGGCGTCCGGAAATACCATCCTTAAGGTTTGCATGCGGAGCATCACTGACGAAAGGTAGCCACGCCCAATGACTCGACCACGTGGGGGTTGATCAAATTCGCGTCCGAGCTAGAGTCGATGAACGCTGTCACGGTACACGAACCACCCTCCGTGCCTAGGGTGACTTGGAGAAGCGCCCGACTTGATTCCGCCGCGGTTTATTGCACATTCACCGGAGTAGTGATCCTGAGGCTGGGACACTTCGGTCTCACGGGGCAATGGGCAATTAAGTGGCCCAAGCGGCCGCAGGAAAAACAGTGTCCCTCCCGTCGACGTCGCAGGCACTCCTCTAACGTACCATCGAGAAGCTCCACCCGCATGGGCTCTGTCGCGGGAGTGAGCGTAGGTGGCAAGGAAGCGGGCGGAACGGACACCCCCCTCTATCCTCCAGACAGCGCGTCCATTTGTTCTGGATGGTGTTTGGTTGACTTTGAGCACCAGTACGATGAGGCCAGATCATTCTGTCATCAACGGGACTCGAGGGCGGACCCAAATGCACAACTCGGGTGACAGGCTAGCAGTCAGGAGAAAGTCTGTATTCGTTCCAGAGTTAGTAACCGGGGAGTCAATCAGCACAAACAGCAGGAACAGGAGCGACAGGCTTACAGGGTAGGTCGGGAGACAGACGTTGGTCAGTACACGGGAGGTTGGCGTCAGGAATGTGGAAATGTGGGAATGAGGCATGCGAGGCGACGATCTGCCGAAGACCAGTCTTCCACTGAGTCCTATCAGCGGAGATGAGGAGCAGGTGTGTACCTCCTCATCATCGTCGGTCTGCTGGGAAACGCCTAGCCAGGGCTGGAACGGCAGGGCCATGACAGTGTTGGCATTTCTGCTGGAATGACACGTAGTAGTAGCGTAGTGCCCATGCACGTGATGCAACTATAATTTACCCTGTTAGCTGCATTCTACATTAATAACAACCAGTTGTTTCCCATTTGTAAAAAAAAAAAAAAATTGCTTAAAATACTTCAACTCCCTCCATAGTACACAGAGTCTTTTGTATTTGTATTATGTGTTTAGGGTAGCATTAAATTGGCAAGTGGTGAGAAGAAAATGTGGGTTTCCTTTAGCATAAGCCCATAGATGCAACCCCCAGCAAGATGTGGTAGAAGGCTTAAAAGCCAGGGGAATAATTGAAACTTTGGTTAAATTTATCTGTATTGTAAGGCCTATTTCTGTCTAAATCAAGGTAATTAGGTGTTTGTAATCCCGAGAATATGATGATGTTCCCCAGGAGAGGATCCATCTTTTACCTTCATCAGCCACCAGGGTGTTCCACCTGGAGTCTTGTACATTATTTCTCAGATACCATTTGATCTATACCTTATTTCTTGTAGAGTCCCTTTTTTGAGTGTTACAATTAGACTCGGCCAAGGAATTAAAATCGTGCTTAACTGATTCATTGGGAGGCACACATGGAGTCCTCCCTTCATTCCTCGGTGACTGCCGCACAGTTGTTTATCAATGTTATTTGAAATGAGGTTGCACCTCTTTATCTTATGAGTGGTAGGCATAGTTGTCTCAGTATAATTATTGGTTCTGTTCTGTGTTTTTTGTCAGCTCCACAGGTGCCCAAAGGTACCATATGAACAAAAATATCAATCCGGCTGTCAACGTTGCAGCCCAATATGCCATTATATTATTTAGCCGTTTAAAGTCATTGTCGACCAAGTCACCCCTAATGAGTCAGGTGTCTTTTAAATCTTCACCAGCCTTCGGGTATTTTTAGATACTGTAAATCTGCACATTTTGAGAGCGACCAGTTCAGGGTGTAGTCTGCCGCTGCCTGAAGTTAGTTGGAATAGGCTCCAGCTCTCTCTCCGAAAAAATGCAGAAGGGTTGCGTCAGGAAGGGCATCCGGCGTAAAAAATCCAAAAGACTGTTACCGCCGCACCACTATGACAATGGCACAAAATTGCTTTTACACATCAATGCTGATAAATTTCTCAATTTGTTTCCAGTTCATATCAATTTGATGCATATGAAATTTCCTGGTGACACGTCATTGGAAAACAATGTTTTTTGTTTTTCAAAAGAAGTCAATGAATACACAGAGTTCCCCCCACCCCACTTTTTTTGCATTCATTATCAGGTAATAGCACTGGTATTATCTGTGGACCAGTGCACACAACACAATCTTTTGAACAAGTTTTTGCTGGTTGTTTTACTATTAGGAGCCAATTAATATTTTGTCCAGAAACGCCTGTTGTGATTTGAGACTATTTTTCTCCATCTAATTTAGTGTTTAAATAAGCAGTCACTCCCTTAAACCTCAATACTGTTTCAAAGGCAAGTTATTGTAGTTTGTGACCTGCACAAGTCTGCACAGGGAATTTAAGATTTTTGGAAGACACATAAGCCCTAGTTCCATTCACAGGTACACATATTGTAATACATGCAACTCTCATGGCCTGATTATTGTCACAAGGATGTGGTTTTACATTTGCGGATCTACCGTGTCATTTTAATGAACTCTAATTCAGTTTTTTGTATGTAGTTATCCAATATGTTTTTCTCGGACCTTGGGTGGTTCCCACAGGTACCACTGGAACAGAAAGGTGTTTTCGGAAACAAAAGCTAGATCCAATCTGTAGAGCTCCTTCTCTCCTTCTTTCGTATCCTACCTGGAGTACATGTTGTCATATCCTTCTTGTTTAGCCTTTGCCACCTCTATCTTTGGCCTACGATGCATCTCAATGTATTCCTTACACCTCTCCTCAGATCTCTCCGTGTCCCACTTCTTTTTTGCTAATCTCTTACCTTGGAACATCCACATCCCAAAAACATGCAGCATTAATTAGACACTTTAAAATGCCCCTAGGTGTGATTGTGAGTGCGGTTGTTTGTCTCCATGTGCCCTGCAATTGGCGGGTAACTAGTTCAGGGTGTGCCCTGCCTCCTGCCCGCTGACAGCTAGGATAGGCTCCAGCACTCCCCGCGACCCTTGTGAGGATAAGCAGGTAAGAAAATGGATGGAGGGATGGATGGATGTGTAGCCTGAGGAAATTGAACATGGTTTGGATGCACATTCCCTTGTGGATTATGTCGAGCACAGGTCAAACAAAAGCCCTACAAAAGTGTGTTTTGCATACAAGTTAAATCCATGGGTCATGTAATGCCTTTGTACCAGGGCTACCATTCCCCCTGTTGAGACCTGAGACTTCCCATGGCTCAAGATTGTCGCCCACTTCAAAAGATTTTTTGGTAGAATGTGTTTTGTATCTGTGCTGACATAATTCCCATTTTGTAAAGTAGCACCTTTTTTTTCCACATTTTCAGTTCTGCTGGTAAGCTTTGTTGTTGCATTTTGTTGAACACATCATCTGAAAGTATGTCTTCATTTGTTACACAGTCAACTAATCCCGTAAAGGTTTTGGCTGCCACTTCTTTTGCTGTTTTATCTGCAAATGCATTTCCTAATGATACTTTGTCTGTACTTGATATGTGTGCTGCACATTTACATATGGCTATTACCTTTGGTAATTGAACTGCTATGAGGAAATTTTTGAGCTTGTGGCCTGCTTGTGGGAATTAGACTACCGTCTGAGCCACGCTCACGTCGTGGTGGCAACAGACTTCCTGACGAACCGTGCCAATGCGGTGCTACCCACCGATCCACTACCCAGCCAAGCCCACTTCATGGTGGTGACTGACCCGCTGCCACGCCACACCCACGTAGCGGTGGCAACAGTCTTCCGGCGGACCACACTCCCGTTTCGGTGGCTACAGCGACCGGTTCCCAGCTGCTTTATACGTTCCTGACCAGGCTGTGGCGAAGGCTTGTCGGCTGTCTCACTTTCCTGTCCCGGCGGCAGCGACGCCTCATCGGCTGCCTCACGTTCCTATTTCGGCGGCAGTGATAGCTGATTGGGCCCCTCCCGTTCCTGTATCGGCGATGGCTCGTCGGCCGCCTCACATTCCTGTCCGGGCGGCGGTGATGGCTCGTCGGCCGCCTCACATTCCTGTCTCGGCGCCAACAGCTCCCCGGGCGCCTCACGTTCCTGTCCAGGCGGTGACGACTCCGCGGACACCTTGCATTCCTGTCCAAGCGTCGACGACCCGGCCCACCCCACGTGACTGTTCAGGTGGCAGCGACGACTCTGCGGACGCCTCACATTTCTGTTGGGGAAGGCTCATCGGCCGCCACACTTTCCTGTCCCGGCGGCAGCGACGGCTCATCGGCCGCCTCACGTTCATATTTCGGCAGCAGTGACAGCTGATTGGCCCCCTCCCATTCCTGTCTCGGCGATGGCATGCTTCCGTCTGGTTCCTGCTTCGCCGTTGCGTTCCTCGTCGAGGACGACCGCCCGAATCAGCCTGTGGGGAGCCTGGTGTTTGGCGTCCGGGCTGACCTACTGACCTGCCCGGCCGGACACCTCGCTTTTGGTAGCCTGGACGGCCACCAGACAGACTGAGGTTGGGGGGGCTGCCCTCCCCCGGGCCCCCTTCCACCTGCACCTGGACATGGTTTTTTTGTGTGTGCTTCTTTTGTCTAGGCAACTGCCCTGGCTGGTGACCCCTGTCACTGCTCATAGCTGTTTCACATTGGGACTGTAATTAGATGTTGTATTTAAGTTGTAGTTTTGGTCACTGGCATTCGCCAGTTTGTTGTGCGTTGTGCCCTAAGTTTGTGAGGGTGCTTAGTGTTAGTGAGTTTGCTTCACTGCATCCCAGGTTACTCCGCTACTTAGCTTCACAGTCATTGACCCCTGTTTCTCGTTTTTGGATCCTACTTTCTGGGACTGTATTTGTGCATCTTTTCAGTTGAGAATAAAACCCAATGATCATCATGTCCTCACCTTGGAATCCTGCATTTGGGTCCTTCATTGCACCGTAGGTCTGTGACATCTAGCAGAAGTGCGCTTTATTAACCATTGAACTCCCTGCTGCTCCCTGCTGCTGTGAGAAAGGACTTTGCTGTCATCCAAACTTTTTGTATTTCCAGGCATTTAAGTCGTAAAATTTTCTCAAGTCTTCCATTCCCTGGACGAATTAAGTTACATCAACTTGATGAGATGTGATACATTTTTATGGCTGTTTTCCCGTCATCTTGAGCCCAGTTTTTTTTTTTTTTTTTTTGGTGTATTGGTTTATATTTCTGTACGTTTCTTATTAGGTTAACTACAGTGAAGACAATAAGTATTCGAACACACTGCTATATTGCAAGTTCTCCCACTTATAAATCATGGAGGGGTCTGAAATTTTCATCATAGGTGCATGTCCACTGTGAGAGAGATAGAATTCTTATAGACAGAATTCTAGCTGTTCAAATACCTATTTGCAGCTGAATCACACAAATAAATTGCTAAAAAATCATACACTGTGATTTCTGGATTTTCTTTCTCTCACAGTGGACTTGCACCTACGATGAAAATTTCAGACCCCTCCATGATTTCTAAATGGGAGAATTTGCAATATAGCAGAGTGTTCAAATACTAATTTTCTTCACTGTATATATATTTTTGTGTGTGTGTTGAGCAAAGTCATATTGTGTAATCCTCAAATTTAGATGTTTTATTTTAGTAGGACATTGGCTTTCTACAAACTTCTACTCCTTACACATTAATTTTTTTTCAGATGTTCTGTATCAATTATTTTGCTATTTATCAACTATTTTGCTCTTTGTTTTTCCCCTATTGGAGTCAGTGGTTCACCTAAGGTGACTAAACTGACTTCCCCCTGAACAGGGTAACAACTACTTTCTGCTTCTACCACAAGTAGCGGAGAATTTTTACCTCTGTATCCTCAAACAGTTGTCACTCAATTTCCTGTCCAAATGAGGTAGCGTACCTCCACTCACACTTTTACACATGCACATGTTTCACGTAGCTTAAGTACGTACAGGACACACGTTCACCTTTTCTCAATTTTATAGACTAATTTGTCTTCTCGATAGGGACTAGTACTCTCAACGTTTGGTTCTACCGCAGTCACCCAGATGCGCATTCACTCATTCCTCGTGAGTGTGTGTTTCCTACACACCAGAGATGTCTTCTTTTCCTTCATTCGGCTTCTCGTCAACCCTCAGCCTCCAGACGCAAAGTCGAGGCCCAGTCCCGGAAAGGGTCTCAAGTGCCGTGGCCATGGTCTTTGCCTGGAGGTTGACTCAGCCACTGGAAACCTCAGGTATCTTGACCTCTGGCTCGAAATAACCAAGCAAATGTCAGGTTTACCAAGACATTCATTAAACTGGACAAAAAGAAAGCAAAGACACAAGTTCAAGTTGCTCGAGGAGAGAGGAGAGGAACTCTCTCATACAATTCACCACTGCACTCTCTGATTATCCTCTCCACAGCACCTCAATTTATTTAGTTTCAAAACGCCCCTTATTTACATGGATCTTACAAAAAGGAGACAGGTGAGCAAAACATAGTTGGAAACAAACTGTACTTGTTTGTTTGTGTGTGTGTGTGTCATGGTCCTGCCGGTCCCCGCACACCTGCGCTGATTGGGAGGTGCACACCTACGCCTCATCTGCAATAATTAACCCTGGTATATATAGGATGCAGCGGACGGTCTGCCTTTACCAGATCGTCGCCATCCATGCTTCGTCCGCATTCCTGACTCCGAACTCCTGTGTACCGACCTCCGCCTGTTCCTTGACCAACCCCGTAAGCCTGTCGCTTCTGATTCTACTGCTCGCTCTGACTAACTCCCCGGCTATCGACATTAGAATGAATAAAGACTCTCTTTCAACTGCCTTCCTGTCCACTGAGTCGTGCATTTGGGTCCGCCCTTGTGTTATGGTTATGACAGAACGATCTGGCCGAGACATGGACCCAGCCAACTCAGAAGCCATCCACCGCTCATTGCAGATCAAAGGCAGAAGCCTGGCCAAGCAGGAGACTGGTCTTCAAGTGAGTAACCAGAGAATTCACGAGATCTGTGCCTGACTGGAACCATGGCTAGCTTCCAGGCTAGCGCCGCGACTGCCACACCGATGGTGACCACCACGGTTCCTACCCCAGCTCAGGTTCCTCAGACTACCCCGTCAGTCGCGGATTTTCAGCGGACCAGAGCCACTCCTCTCTCCAGATGCTTTTCCGGCGACTCTGGGAACGTCAGACCCTTCCTCGCCCAGTGCGGTATCCACTTCGAGCTACAGGCCTCCGCTTTCCTGAGGAACCGCGCGCGGATTGCCTTCGTCATTTCCCACATGACGGGAAGAGCAGAGGCATGGGCCACGGCGGTGTGGAGTCGCAACTCTGGAACATGCCACGTACAGGATTCAAGAGGCATACCGGAGTTACCAGCACTACTGTACTGTTATCAGGACCTCAAGGAGGTCTTCTCAGAGGTAAAATCCAAATCCCTGCCGCCAATTGTCCGTACAATTGCGCCATTGAGTTACTGCCCGGCACCTCACCCCCTCGAGGGAGGCTCTTTTCATTAACAGGCCGGAACACCAAGCCATGAAGGACAGCATGGAGAAGTCGCTAGCGGCAGGACTCATCCGACCATTCTCATCACCGGCTGGAGCAGGAATCTTCTTTGTGAAGAAAAAGGACACCTCGTTACGGCCCTGTATTGATTACAGAGGACTCAATGACATCACCATCAACAACAGGTACCCTCTTCCCCTAATCACTACCACATTCGAACTGCTTCAAGGGACCCGGATCTTCACAAAATTGGACTTACGAAATGCGTACCATCTGGTACGCACCTGAGAAGGAAATGAGTGGAAGGCGGCGTTCAATACACCAACAAGCCACTACCTGGTGATGCCGTTTGGCCTGACAAACGCGTCAGCGGTGTTTCAGAATTTCGGTACGGGAGGGATTGAACAAGAATGTGTTCGTCTACCTCGACGACATACTGATCATTTCCCCGGACGAAGCATCCCACATTCGAACACGTCAGGGAGGTGCTACAGCAATTGCTACGACATCAGCTATATGTCAAGATGGAGAAGTGGGAGTTCCGCCAATCTTCCGTCTCATTCCTGGGTTTCATCTTGGCCGAGGGACAGATTTGAATGTATCCCAGTAAGATCGACGAGGTTCTCCAATGGTCCTCTCCCACCAATCGTAGGGAGGTGCAGAGTTTTATCGGATTCGCCAACTTTTACCGCAAGTTCATCCGGAACTTCAGCTACATTGCTGCCCCCCCTGCATGCCCTCACTTCACCCTGCAACTTATTCGAGTGGGATGGGACCTGTCAGGAGGCCTTCGATAGACTCAACTCGAGTTTTACCACAGCTCCGATACTCATCATGCCAGATCCAGAGAGGCAGTTGGTGGTAGAAGTGGATGCATCAGACTCAGGAATGGGAGCATTACTGTCCCAGAGGTGCGCTAAAGATGGAAGAATTCACCTGTGTGCCTTTCTTTCTAAGAGACTGACTCCGGCCGAGCGAAATTATGATGTGGGCGATCGCCAACTACTCGGTGTCAAGACAGTGCTGGAGGAATGGAGACACTGGCTGGAGGGATCACAAGTGCCGTTTCTGGTTTTTAGAGACCACAAGAACCTGGAGTAATTGGGGACCGGTAAGAGACTGAATGCTCGTCAAGCCAGGTGGGCACTCTTTTTCACTCGATTTTGGTTCACTCTGTCCTTCCGTGCAGGTTTAAAGAATGGCAAGCCAGACGCACTATCTCGAATCCATGAAGGGGAGCGAACGGAGCCCGTGAGTGTCCCGATTCTTCCGGAGGCCTGCTTCGTGTCCGTGTTCACCTGGAAGATTGAGACACGAGTAAACGAGGTCTTGAGGGACTCTCCGGGTCCAGCCGAATGCCCTTTTGGTCGCCTGTTTGTTGTTCCTTCGCTACGAGGGGACGTCATTGATTGGGCTCACACTAACAAGTCGATCTGCCACACGGGAATGGCGAAGACCCGCTCTGTCGTGGGACAATGGTTTTGCTAGCCAAACCTAGTGAAGGACATAAGGGAGTACGTCAAAGCGTGTCTGGTCTGTATGGCCAATAAGACCTCTCGCCTGCGACCTATGGGTGAGTTACGGCCATTACCAATTCCCTCTGGTCCCTGGTCACACATCTCCCTGGAGTTTGTCACAGGTCTACCCTGCTCCCAAAGAATCATTGTGGTACTTTTGGTCATTGATCGCTTTTCTAAAATGGTCCACTTTGTGCCAGCTCCGAAGATCCCGTCCGGCAAGCAGACAGCCCAGCTACTACTGTACAAGGTCGTTCGCTACCACGGCCTGCCAATGGACATATCGGACAGAGGACCACAATTTATATCCCGTTTCTGGAAGGAGTTCTGCACCCTCATCGGGGCAAAAGTAAGCCTTACCACAGGCCATCACCCTGAGTCCAACGGCCAGACAGAGAGAATAAACCAGGACCTGGAGACCGGTCTACGCTGTCTGCCATTGCATGATCACAGCACGTGGAGCCAACAAGCTAGCTCAGAGGTTCTGGGTCCATTTGCTATCAATAAAATCATTCACCCTGTCGCTGTTTCGTTGAAACTCCCCAGATCGATATAGGTCCACCCCACGTTTCATGTAAGGAGGCTTCGTCCAACTCGTCCTTCACCATTACTCCCCCCCGGTCAAGAACCCCCCCACCCCCGTCCCGCTTCATCGTTGACCCCAGCCTCATCAGGGACTTCCATCCATCTCATCCTGAAGTCCCTGGGCCGTCTGGAGCAGGCCTTTAAGGGGGAGGGGTACTGTCATGGTCCTGCCGGTCCAGCCCTGGCTGTGCAGGTCCTCGCACATCTGCGCCTCATCTCCAATAATTAACCCTGGTATACCTGTATATAGGACCCTGTCTTTGTCAGATTGTCGCCATCCATGCTTCGTTCCCTCACTTCCACATTCCTGACTCTGAACTCCTGTTCCCCGACCGACCCAGTAAGCCTGTTGCTTCTGATTCTACTGCTCACTCTGACTGACTCCCCGCCTTTCGACATCGGAACGAATAAAAACTCTCTTTCAACTGCCTTCCTGTCCACCGAGTCGTGTATTTGGGTCCGCCCTAGTGTTCGGGTTATGACAGTGTGTGCGTCTGTACATGAGTGTGGAAGATTGCTGAGTACATGTGTGGTCATCATTTCTTTAACAGACAACAGGTGCTCCTGGTTCGAACATTTCTAATGATTAGATGTTTTTGTCCTTGTACTATCTCCTGCTAGGCGGCTCCCACGTTATCTCGAGCAGAGCAAAGCATTTCTTTATTGGAAGCAGATGTATGATAATTATATTCACAATTATTCCTACACTCACCAAAGATAAGCTTCCAAAGAATGGAACTGTGCCATTTTTCATTTAATTCTGGAGTTTGGAACTCTGATAGGATGCCCTTTCCATGGGCCAATTCCCCTTTTAATTGTTAAAACATCATAAGGAAGCTGTAATGTTCTTACATAGCAACAAGACGTCCAGCCATAATGCAAAAATATACAAGCCTGACCCCCACAGACCCACCAAATATCATTTAATTTCCCAAAATATTGTTTTCTATGAATGTATGATTCGTTACTTGGAATGTCACAGAATAAGTCTGAAGCTTTTCTCCAAATAGGAGAACCTTGAACTTCATCAAGTAAAATCCACACTCCGAAGTTCCCTCGAATCTCTGCGTAATCATGTGACACATTTGAGCAAAAACAAATAGTTGATTCCACTGGCCTCAATTCTATTGAATAATACAGTAGACTGGAGATCTTCATGTTTTCCTAGCCTCTTCTCAAGTTGTCATCTTATCATGTTGACAGAAACTAGCTCTAGGGACAAGGAATGTCACCTCTTTGAGAGGGATGGAGCTCAAGCTCATCCGTGAGGTCGAGAAGTTCTGACTAGATATAGTTGGACTTGCATCCAGGCACTGCTTGGGCTCTGGGATCAGTCCTCTTGAGAGGGGTTGTCCGTCGCCCCCAAACAACAGTTCAGCATTCCCACCCTTTTTGGAGCCTTAGAGGGAGTGCTGGAGAACGCGCCCTCTGGAGACTCCATCATTAAGCTGGGGGAGTTCAATGCCCACATGGGCAATTACAGTGAGACGTGGAAGGGCATGATTGAGAAGAACACCCCCCGATCAGAACTGGAGTGGTGCTCTGTTACTGGACTTCTGTGGTCATCATGGATTGTCCATAACAAACACCATGTTCAGGCATAAGGGTATCCACATGCGCCCCTGGCACCAGGAAACCCAAGGTCACAGTTTGATGATAGACATTGTGGTCGTGTCATCACACTTGCGGCCGCATGTCTTGGTCACTTGGGTGAGGAGAGGGGCAGAGCTGTCAACTGCTCATCAACTGGTGGTGAGTTGGCTCTGATGGTGGGGGAAGATGCCAGTCTGGTGTGGCAGGCCCAAATGTATTGTGAGGGTCTGCTGCAAACACGTAGCACATTTCCCTTTTAGAAGGAATTTGAACTCCCAGCTCTGA
Source organism: Syngnathoides biaculeatus (assembly GCF_019802595.1). NCBI lineage: Eukaryota > Metazoa > Chordata > Actinopteri > Syngnathiformes > Syngnathidae > Syngnathoides > Syngnathoides biaculeatus. The sequence continues at coordinate 579,816 of NC_084646.1, forward strand.
AAGAACGTTGTTCATAGGCCCGGGGGAGCCGGGGCATGATGTTCCGCCCCTCAATTTCTGAGGCGGCCGACTGGAGCTTTGGCCGTAAGGTGGTCTGTGACTGTCGTGGCGGAAAGCCCCGAACACGTTGGTGGACAGCAACAGTTCTATCGAGCATTTCTGGCCTGTGGGATTCCCGAGGCTTCTGATAAGTACGGGTTGTCTAAACGGAATGTTGTTTTGGTGGTTACGAAGGCAAAAACTCAGGCATGGGACGAGTTCAGTGAGGCCATGCAGAACGAGTTTAAGATGGCGTCAAGGAAATTCTGGTCCACCGTCCCAGGAGGAGTAAGCAGTACACCGTCAACACTGTGTGTAGTAAAGCAAAGCAAAGGAAATTTATTTATATCGTGCATTTCATACACAAGGTAACTCAATGTGCTTTACATGATTATTTGAATGCAAAGAGATAAAACGTCAAAAATGAGGAAAATGACAATAAAAATGAAAAAGAGAGACACGGTGAATCAGCTGGCCTCACAGTTCTGAGGTCTGGGCTTCGATCCTGGACCCGTCTGTGTGGCATTTGCATGTTCTCCCCCTCTTTGCATGGGTTTTCTCTGGGCACTCTGGTTTCCTCCCACATCCCAAAGACATGCAACATTAATTAGACACTCTAAATTGCCCCTAGGTGTGATTGTGAGTGCAGTCTCTATTTGCCCTGGAATTGGCTGGTAACCAGTTGAGGGTGTACCCTGTCTCCTGCCCATTGAAAGCTGGGATAGGCTCCAGCACTCCCTCGTTACCCTCGTGAGGATAAGTGGCTGAGAAAATGGATGGATGGATAGATGGATGGAAGTACATGCAGTTTTACCCGAACACTGGAATAGACTGATGTCAAGTAGGTGGCCATACCACAAACAGCAATGGAGCGAATTGATAACAATTGGCTTATATGGCTTGGGTTCATGTGGTGAGCTGAGACCTAGCACCAACTCTCAAATTGAACACCAGATGTCGCCAAACAAAACTATACTTGATTGGATCACCAGCACGGCAAAGATCTCTCTGATAAACGTAGCCCAACCACTTAGCAGCTCATTGCATTGCATACGTATACCAAAGTCAGTAACCTTACATAAACTTGATTATTTTTCATATTTTTGTATTACATACATATAACGGGGTTAGCAACCTTAAGAACCCAATTATTGCCATGTGTTTGTATTCACATCTTATTTTTGACATAAAGACAGCAACAGGATACAGCTGCCGGGTCACACCCAACGCTTTTTCAAGACGTTTGCAGCGTCGAGTTACTGAACAGGAAGCCCGTCACACTCGAATCACCTTGCAGGATGTCTGCAAGCAGAAATAGATTTCAACTATTTTTCCATTAAACTTTTAGCAGATAATAAGATGCTTTGAAACGGCTTTGTGAAAATAATATAACCTGTGTATGGCTGTCTCTCTCAGACAAGGCAACACATGATGATCAACCAACTAAAACAAACCTGAGAATGCATGAGAGAATTGTATTCACAAGAATGTTGATACATTTATGCTATTGCTCAAAACTAGGGTGAAACCGAACGCGAGTTTGTGGTTATATTTTTAAAGATGCATTTATTGATTAAAGGGAAAATGACAAAATTGAGTGAAGCTAAGGAGGACGTGACAAGTCAAGCCAGGAATGGTGAAAGGGGCCTGATAGGATGAAACAAGTGGGCCCTTCCCACTAGGCGTGGATTCAGCCAACATTTTCCAGAATGTTCCACCAAAAAGCTCTAAAAACCTTGGATACGGAAGTTCGGGGCTTTTTGTTTGGTTCTCGCTGACAAAGAGACAAGGTCTTTCTATAGGTGTAATAGTCGTGTGGCAAGATGGTGGGGAGAAAGTATCTGGCAACTTGGAATGCTTAATTTTTGACGACTCCTTTTAAGATTGGGCGCAAGTAAAACTACTATAATAAGGTAATGGCAGGATAATACCAGGGATATTACGTTGTTACCTATGAAGAACAAATTGGCTTGACAATTTATCCTTAATCCCAAAAACCCTTATTACTAAATTAGGCTTCAAGCTATATAGGACTTGATCACCCCTAACAGGCTCACTCAAAAATGTCTATTTTCCCTAATTTCTGATGCTTTTAGACGCTTTGAATCTCACTTCAATTATATTGCTTTTTTATCATTTATCTTATCCTTCTTACCATCAGTATTATCATTTTAACCATTTTTACTTTTATTGATTTATGTTCAATTAACATCGTATTTTGCCTTAACATCGCAACCATACCCTGCGTCTGGCGGGGATGACTGTAGTAATGAATGTTATCTGAACAATTTTTATCATTTTAACTATTTTTACTTTTATTGATTTATGTTCAATTAACATTGAATTTTGCCTTAACATCGCAACCATACCCGTGTCTGGCGGGAATGGCTGTCAAGTAATGAATGTTTTTCAATTAATTTTATTAAATTATTAAAATTTCCATCTTCATCTATCTTTGTCATTCTTATATTATCTCATTATTACCGTTCTACCTCATTAAAGATCGAGCGTCAACGACATTAACATAATTTAGTCGTAAAATTCTATTTTAATCAGTCACTCATTGATAATTTCTTGTCTTAAAATAAAACTAATCCGTACAATCCTAACAAGGATTGTTAAATTTACTAGGTCAATAACAAGTGCAATCGATTCATAAGAGATGAAGCTGCTATAAAAGCGGAGTGAACACTTTGTCACCGTGTTACTCTGAAAGGATACTCGACAAGGCTGATAAGTGGGGCCAGACCGCATTGGCTCTGCAAAACTAAAGGCAGTTAGTACACCTAGGCGAATTCATCTCGACACCGACTGAAGAAGCTCCCGTCCTCCTGACTGGGCCTCAACTTTGCGTCTGGAGGTTGAGGGTTGATGAGAAGCTGAATGAAGTAAAGACATCTCCGGTGAGTAGGAAAGACACTCATGATGAATGAGTGAATGCGAGTCCGGGTAACTGCGGCAGAACCAAACCTCGAGAATACTAGTCCCTATCGAGTAGACAAATTACTCTATAAAACTGAGAAAAGGGCAACATGTGTCCTGTACGTACTTGAGCTCCATGAAACGTGTGCATGAGTAAAAGTGTGAGTGGAGGTTCACTGCCTCATTTGAACAGATAATTGAGTGACAACTGTTTGATAATGCAGAGGTAAGAATTCTCCGCCACTTGTGGTAGAAGCTTGAGAATTACCTCAAACAGAAAGTAATTGTCACCCTGTTTAGGGGGAAGTCAGTGTAGTCACCCTCGGTGAACCACTGACTCCAATGGGGGAAAACAAATACCAAAATAGATGATAAATAGCAAAATAGTTGATAAAGAACGTCTGAAAAAAATTAATGTTGTAACGACTAGGAGTTTGTCGAAAGCCAATGTCCTAGTAAAATAAAACGTCTAAATTTGTGGATAACACAATATGGCTTTGCTAGCCAGCTCAACACACACATACAAAATATATATAGTTAATTTGCAGGATAAAATTAGAGAGAGAAACACACGCACACAAAAATGGACTCAAGATGACGTGAAAACGGCCATAAAAGGTATGACATCTCATAAAGTTGATGGAACATAAACAAAACAAAAGAAGAAAATCTTAACACTTAAATGGTGTGGAAGTACAACAAATTTGGATGACAGCAACAGGGAGCAGAAGGGAGTTCAACAATTAATATAGGGCACTTCTGATAGATTTAGACGGAAAGCAAATTTTTCTGCCATTGTAAGAGCAAAATAAAACAACAATGAACCATTTGAAGAATATAGAATTGGAATGACTTCATGTTTTAAACCAAATAGTGGCAATCCTGAAGATCACACTCCAGGGAGTGTGTATCAAGAGCAATTAAAAAAAGCTCTTCATGCGAAATAATCCTACAAAACAATGGGTAAACAAACCAACTGGCAGCCTGTAACAATACCTTAACCAAGCACGCAATACACACAGAAAGAGTGCTACAAAATAAGAAAAAGAAAGTTGACAACTTTCTGAAAGAGGAAGGAGAAATTTATGGAGCTTTATGCGAAATATTTAATAATCGTGGCCGCAGATGAGGAGGAGGCAGGGGAAGAGTATTCGGGAGGGGATGCAAATTTGATCAAAAAGAAATTATTTGCTGGTGTTGTGGAGAAAAGGGTCACATTTCGCGTGACTGCCCTAAAAACAAAACACCCACCACCGCATAAAATTGCATTCACATTCAGTCGAGCCCTCCACTACTCTTTCCCATAACTTCATTGTGCGCTCATTGTGTACTTGGCATGTTTTTGATCACTAGAGACATGACTATAATCTAAACATTTGCAGCATGCCCAGGAAGGTTTAGAACAGGGGTTTCAATCCGTCGATCGGTCGATCGCGTGGCAGTCTTGGTCGATCGTGGGAGGGCGTTCCAAAAAAAAAAAAAAAAAAGAGAAAAGGTCAGCCAACGTTCCCTCGAACAATTGGTGCAATTGTGCACCGATGATGCAGTCTCTTTGCAGATATTCTGCGTTGCGTGCAAAAAAAATCCAATGCAAATTGAAAGTATAATGTACAGCTATTCAGTTGGTGGCATTTTGCAACATGATTCAATGAGTGAGAGATGACTGATTTTTACATCCAATGGCACAATTCACATACATACTGTAAAAAATGAAAAGAAGCCATTGTTTCTTTTAGGCAGTACACAGAACTTTCTCTAACAATGCTCTTATTCCTAGCTTATTTTACACCCGCCGCCCCGCCCCACCCACTCTTAAAGACGTACACTCATAATTCCAAATGTTACAGTACTTATGTAGCCCATCAATGTGTTTTATAATGACAGCGTCCACCAACGCTGCTTTAGTTCGCAACATAGTCTTGGCAACGCAGAGCGAAGACGAGCCAGACATGCTGCTCATGCTACTTTCGATATTTATGGAGAGAGTTAAAAAATAAATGCTGTTGTTTTAAGATGCAATGACTGTCAAAGTTTGTGAATAATCGAAGAAAAAGTTTTTAAACTGTATGAGATTTTCTCTTTTCTGTGTGGGAAAGGTCTGGTCTGATGCCAAAGTAGAACGTGCAAGATGAGATGGTGTGTAATTTTAAAATTCCACCTTGGCACAGCCTGATCCAGGATGAAAGCACAGACAATACAGTGCACAAAAAGCAAATTCTGTATTTTAAATATAGGAGGCAACATAACATGAACCTTAAAACGGTTTGGGAGCATCACCATCATTATCCCCCCACCCCCCTCATCGTCGGTAGCTCGCGAGAGGCTGGCTGCTTGAAAAATAGATCTTGGGGTAAATAAGTCTGGGCACCCCTGGTTTAAAACATACATTGACACATACAGTACATATGAAGAGTTCAGATACAAAAGCAGATATATCCATGAACAAAAATGTACTTTGCGTCTGTATTCCCCATGCCAAACATGTCAACTGCCACGCCCACCTCTCGTCTTAGTGTAGCAGGCATTTCAATTGATATATTCCACAAATTACAAGGAATTTTTCGGACACTTTGTACAAGAGGATGAACAGTCTCGGAAATGTTATCAATAAATTCCACAGTATTGCTCTCAGGTTTATGAATCAATCATCTGAGACATTTACATTAGTTTGTTTATCCAAATAGGCCTACTAAACGTTACAGCCATTGTCCTTTTCTTCATAACTTATGACTTTCTTTCACTTTTATATTTGATAGTAATATAATACAACAGGAAAACTTTATTGTAAACCAAAATCTAGTATTTTTTCAGTGGTATAAGGTATCTGAAAGTGAACATAAAAATGTTCACAATATACGCATTCATTGGAACGAACATTTCCAAATGCTATTATTTAACAATGTAACATTTCCAGCATTAAATACCTCAATGATCTCAACCATTTGAAGGACATCTTACCAGAGGAATGATATGCCTTTCTGTGTGTATTTCAGAGAAGGTTTTTCAGTTTAAGAATGACAACCCCATATCATATCATCTACAGTTGTTGACGTATCAGCTAGGCGAGGGACACAGTACCTGCTCCCACCAGCTGTTAAACTCTGGGTATATTTGGGTGTTAGAATTATTGTTAAAGTATTTATTATGGACTTGCAACAAAGCCAAAGTATCATCCTTGCTTCGAAGAGTCTTGTTCACAGGACGAGCCCCCAAACAGAGGTGCACCAGGCTACCCTTATATTCCGAGAAATGGCCAAGGAGAACTTCATCAACGCACACACATCATTATCAGAGAATGTGCCTTTGTTCACGTGCTTGCTTACCACTCCTTTTGACCTTGTGTGTTTTCAGAAATAAAGAATATCTGAGAGGCTGGTTCAGAACTTGGTTGGAGTCTGTAACTTGCCAGTCTCTCACATCTTCCTGATCAGAAAGACGATTTCTTGTCCCTGTTTTGTGTGCAATAGTCCAGCAATAGTTACTTTTCAGTGACGTCATGACTAACACGTGTTTTTTGTTTACAATGCCATCTTGAACGGCAAAATTGTGTGTTTCTACATAACATGGCAGACTCGCCATCGTCAGACCTTAACTTGACAGTTTTATCAGATATTGCACAACAGTCTGACAGTTATTACAAACAATATACAGAAAAGATACAAGCAATCCCCTCACCACCACCACCAACATACATATGTACAGAACATGTACCTACTAGAAATGAAACGCTTGCTGCACAGTTGAGAGTACATGGTGGGCGCCCAGTTGTCCCTCTTCATGGCAGATACCCATCTGTCGCATATTTCTTTGTTCCCTGGGAAGTGATAAAAGTGTATACTGTAATGTTTTGGCTACGGTTAGCATTTGATCTTTTATCTTGAAAGTCCTTTGACAAACGAACACTGTAATCTTTGTATCCAGCAAATTTGCATTTTTTTTTGTCCCCCATGAAATCAGCACTAAGACCAGTATATGACGTATTTCTGGATTCACAGTAGATAATCATCAACAAAAAATACAACTAACCATTGACCTTAATCCACCCATCATTAGATGCATGAATAAATCCTCTCAGATGTGGCCTATATTACATCTGCCAAGGATGTCATAAAATTACTGATATTATGTGTAAATTTTGTTAACAATATTATAACAGAACCACATTACCAAATTACCAAACAGACTAATTTGGTCATAGGTGAAAGACAAACCCATTAAATTTTCGAGCTGATATGCATCAAGATCTAAAATCTGGATCAGTAACCCTAACTGAGTTTAAAGGATATCTCTAAAGACAAAGCCCTCAGTCTTGACAAAAATATTCTGTAGCAGAAAACCACAGAAACATTTTGGATGGAGTTTGAAATTTGTCAGATTGATTGTAAGAATTTATCTACTTGTACAAAATTTCACAGAGGAAAGGTGTCTGTAAATTGGTGAGACAGGCACGTAATTTCAATATTTTGTTTACATTTTCATTAAATTGGTAGGGGATGTGGTCAAGTAAGTTAAACAGTTTCAGTCCCTGAATAGAACGCTCCACATGGATTCTAGCAGTCGAGATGAGGTGGTTGTGGATTACTTCCTCCTGAGTCAATTGGCTGTACTCGTAATTTTATCAACAAACGATAATATTAATAGTTGTGGGGGGACACGAATTCTTTTGTACTTGCTGGGGGGGGCAGAAAATAATTGTGAAACACTGCTGTAATTGAAGGTAAACATTTTGAAAAATAAAATTCCACTAGGAGAACCAGATTGGGGAGCCAAGATCTACCGGGTATCAGGTCTTCTGACGATGGCATAATACTTCTTATGGTGTCCATACCACAAGGTCACAGCATTTTGTTCCTGTTAGGTACATCTGACCCTGTATTTGATGATAGTATGCATGACTTTTCTTGAGGATGATGTTGTCATTTTGTACTTCTGAAATCACACCAGTCTAAGAACAAAAGTCAACGTCAAAGTGGCATTAAATAGCATATTTATGGCAGTTTTATTACTTGCCAAGAAAGAAGGTTTTAAGTGTCTTTTCCACATCCATTATTTTCATCTGTGCCACTGAATATGGACACTTGACCTTGATCAATTGAAGCACTAGGTGCTGGGCCTCTGGTGTTTGCCAGAATATTTTGATGCAAGGCAGAGGACAATGCCATCTGGAGATGCTCCAAGGACCCCCTACTCGTGAAGCCAGATACCTGAACAATCAAAGGGAACTTGATATTTTTGTTGGACACAAATAAATAATGTGTATTTATTTATAATTATGTGTTTATTGTTGTATGTAGCAAATATGGAAAAAACATGACACACCATTTTCACATACAGCTCCACTCAATTGATCCTGGTGGAGTCGCAGGGTATCAGCTTCATGGGTGATCCCCAATGCGACTTCTCTGACTGCTTCCAAATTGTGCTGTGACATTAGTTTTTTCTTCAATAACACAGACAACCTACGATTGGGATATAGGCAAGAAAATGTAGATTCTCATACAGCATATGTTATTCTTTTAGGATATATTGATGACAATTTACCCGCCTCTTCATGCTGCTGTTAGTCCTTGGCCAAAATTGGAAGCTGTGGTACAGAGCCTTCTTATTTTTCCTCTGTCCAGAAGTAGCTTCTGCAGTCTGTTGTATGACTGTAGGTGACACAACAAGCCATTCTCAACCAGTGGACAGGGTTGTCCGCTCTAATGTAGTCATGACTGACCACTAGATCCTCGACTATAGCAGGAGGAGGCTTAACATCAGTTGGTTCAGGGTCAAGTATCCATTTCAGACCGGTAAATGACAAAAAAATAAATAAGTCTGATATTATCAATATTCTACATGAAATTGTCGGTGTTAAAGAAATCATTCATATGTTCTCATTTTGTACATACTGTAGTTGGTTACACATCACAACCTAGCTTGTGCCTTTGAACTCATTGTCTTGAAAACAGATGTAATCAATCAGACAGATGTAATCAATCACACCCCCACACACACATGCAAAACATGTGATTTATCTGAATAAAAAGAAGCTGCAGGGGGACATGAGTCAGAGTTGCTTAGAAGCAAGGAGAGGTCCTGTCACTCCCCTTGCAGCAAGTAAAACTTGAATCCTTGTCTGTTTGACTTTTTAATAGAAAGTCACTTTCTTAAACCTGACATTTTGGTACTTCAAGCCGGATCCCAACACACCACTGTTAAAGAAATCATTCATATGTTCTCATTTTGTACATACTGTAGTTGGTTTCCACATCACCACCTAACTTCTACCTTTGAACTCATTGTCTTGAAAACAGATGTCATCAATCAGACAGATGTAATCAATCAAACAGTCACACACACAGACACATCCACTCATCATGTGAGTTATGTGAATAAAAAGAAGCTTCAAGAGGACACAAGTTGGAGTTTCTTGGAAGCAGGGAGAAGTCCTGTCGCTCCCCTTGCAGCAAGTAAAACATGAAGCCTTTTCTGTTCGCCTTCTTTTAATAGAGTCAAGCTTTTTAAACCTGACAACCACAACCCATGGAGGAGGGGGAGGACACACCGAAGTCTGTCGACAGACAGGAGCAATTAGCTGTTCTGGAAGAAAAACCCTGGTGGGACGTAAATTCGTGGCCAGGCCGGTACCAGGGTCCAACCTCCCCTCGGTGGATGAAGAACAACTGGCGTCCAGACAAGCCTTGAACCGGTAAAGTAAGGCTACTCCGCCAGAAGGAGGTTTAAGGCTACTCCGCCAGAAGGAGGCTTGAAGGCTACTCCGCCAGATGGAGGTTTTAAGGTTACTCCTTTTTTACACGCCAAACTTTGAGGAAAACCACCGCCATAATACAACCTGTAAACCATGTCCTCCACACGTTTTGGGACTACCAAGATGGCGGCCAACTGCTTTGACCAATCGACACACCGCTAGATATTTATGCGCCCCCCCCTTTTTTTTTAAGATCTTTGATAAATGGCACGGGCAAAAAGAAAGACTGGAAAGGCTGGACACGCTGGGTGTCGTGCTATAACACGTATTTTCGTGTCGTCTCCAACCAATTTAGCATTGAGCAATGCTTTGCATGACCGGTAGTTTGGCCAGTCACGTGACTTAGGTGCACGCGTTCTATAAAGGTGAAGCAGAAAGTGAACAGTGAACAACAACCGAAAACAAAACTTTGTTCAAGTGAATTAAGATCATCAGAAAATAAAAACCTTTGCAAACAGACTTTAACAGTGTCAAAGTAAATCTTTCAAATTTACCCGTGGAATAATTTCTCACAGCCACAAAACTGGCGATAAACGGACGGGTCAGCAAGGTTGTTTTGGGAGTATCAAGATGGCGGATATCTGCTTTCGGCGACTTCAGTTTTGGTGGCCAATGAGCATCCAGTCTTTTTTCTTAGATCAGTGCCATGAACCCATGAGGGTGTTTCATTCAGGAAATTAAGTGGTTATGACCACTGATCTTTATTTAAAAAAAAAGACTGGATGGCTTCTTCATTTTAATACTCCCAAAACAGCCATGCCGATCTGTGCAGCGACAGCGTTAATCTCCAGTTTTGTGCCTGTGAGAAAACATTCCACAGGTAAATTAGAAAGATTTACTCTGACACTATGAAAGTTTATTGGTTTGTTTTCTGATGACCTTAATTCACTTGAAGAAAGTTTTGTTTGCGGTTGTTGTTGTTCAATGTTTACGCTCTGCTTCACCTTTTATATGCCAACGGTTTTTCGCAAAAAAGTGATGTAAATATTTTTCCAAACTTCATCAGTGGATAAAAAAATAAAACACATTTTCTGTGAAATGTTTGAATTTCATGATACAGAACTCTCCAAATTGAATTTTATTTTCAAATGTGAGGAAACAAGTTTAAATTTTCTGTCTGAAATAGGACGTCGCAGAGACAACAAATGAACGATGCTTTTAGCATGTATTTTCCCATTGCGAACCCTTATTCCCAAAAATATATCAAACTGATTGACTTAAAATTTAATGTTTTTATGACAAAAAATGCTTACTTTTTTGCTACGTTATGATGATAGTGTGTCACAGCGTATTTTGGGAAAAGTTAACATGTCAGGGAAATGGGGCCCTAGGTAATATGTAAGGTTTCTTGGTGGTCACAGTAGTATATGTCTATCCTTTGCACTTAGCCTTTTTTGGTTTACCAAGTCGAAGTAAAAATCCTTCATGTTACCAGAACTGGAAAAAAATGTCAGGCTCACAAGTCCAGTTTTAATTCTACATGCCAAACTTTGAAAAAACCCCCGCTGTAATTCAAGCCAAAATTTGAGAAAAATACCGCTGTAATCCAATTTTTAAACCATGTCCTCCACGCGTTTTGGGAGTACCAAAACGGCGGCCAACTGGCTTTAACCAATCGATGTGTACGCTGTATCCAGTCTTTTTTTTTTTTTTTTTTTTTTTTTTTTTTTTTAGGTCAGTGGTTGTGGCTTTACATGTTGAATTGAATTCGTGGAGGCTAGCCTATCACATGTTTTTCAATTTCCATTGGTGCGGAACCAATACATATTTCAGAACCTGGCCGGATTGAAATTGATGTCGGACAGGAGCAATAGAAAGATGACGGCTGCTCTGGTACAGATGAGTTGCATGTATAGGGGAATGTTAGCGGTAAGGGCGACGGGTATCAGGCCGATAATACCTGGGCTGATACCGACTCAGTTTCGGGCCTTCTCTGTGCGAAAAGATCCAGAGTTGGAGAATAATCCTTACTTTCATAAATACGAGGAAAAGATCCAGAAAATGCGCAGGTTAGCTGGCTAATTTAATTAGTTGTCATCTACGTCATTGGTTGTCATTCTGTAGTCGCGACAATTCCTGTTTTCTATCCATCCTTTCTTTGCCGCTTATCCTCACGAGGGTCGCGGCGGGTGCTGGAGCCTATCACAGTCCTTCAAATTTCGGTTCGAATTTCCGTTGGGCAGGGGGAGTTTTAGTTGTCTCACTCTGCTGCGGTTCCAGGCTGAAACAATCATTATCGTTTAACTTTTATTGCGCTACATGCAAGACTCGAAAAGTTAAAGACCCTGACTGAAAGTAGAAATGCTCACCAGTTGAAGGCTGTAAGTATTATAATGGAAGGTGAATGGGATTGTGTTTGCAAAGGAATATTGTTAAGTAGTAGCATTTTATAGCCATTGCTGAAGTTCTATCTCTTTCAACAAAAAAAAAAAAAAACAGGACAGTTTGTGTTGGAGCTTAAATATACACTGGGCTAAAGTCTCAGATTTGCAGATGAAAGTAAAGTCTTGTATCATGACTTTTAACTATTTATTGACTGGTACTTTTTTCGAGAATCTGTTATGATTCATTCTACACCTTTTGGTGCGTTTGGCTAAAAAGATTCCACTGCATGTACCTAAAGATGTGAAGCTTGTGTCTTAGTTGAATTTAGTATGAAGTCAAATGGGTCCAGATCACTCAGAACCATGGTTGACCTCCACATCATTCAGCTCCATCAATGGATTTGATATATTTTCAGTTCCAAGCCTCAAGAGTTCAAGGCCCGATTAGAGAAATGCCACAATTCCAAGAAAGAAGTGCATGGAAACTCCAAGGAAGCAGAGTTTATGAACGTCATGGAGAAGCAGGTTGAGTAAAATTACCTTCACTAAGTCTGGAAATAACTTTCAGTAGAGTACCATACATAAAAAGTGCACTTTTTTGAAAATGTTTTTTTAAATTTCCCTGTAAACATAAGAACAATTTCTCAGAATTTTGAGAATTTGACTCAGTTGTAGTTAAACTTTTTTTTTTTTTAATCTAAAATGTCTTTGCCTGACCCACTGGTCTGTGTATGCACGATGTAACACTGAAAGAATTTTTTTTTTTTTTTTTTTTACTACGAAAATGACTTCCTCTCCTCCTCTATACCACCAATTATCTCTAGAATCATGAGTGATCTCTACCCCATCCTAGTTTGACTGGGTGAGAGCCAGGGTATGTCCCGCAATGGTCGGCAGTCCATACAACCAAGTTTTCATACTCATGTTTACACCAAAGGACAATTTGAACCCTTCAACTAATTTTACAATTTACAACCAATATTCTGCAGATGGCACTGTGACACAACTGGTGAGAACATTGGCTTCACAATTTTGAGGACCAAGGTTCAAATCCCCTCCTGTGTGGAGTTTGCATGTTCTCCCCGTGCGTGTTTTTTTTTTTTTTTTTTTTTTTTTCGGGCACTCTGGTTTCGACCCACATCCCAAAGACATGCATTACTTAGAGACTCTAAATTGCCCTTAGGTTGTGATTGTGAGTCTGAATGGTTGTTTGTTTCTATGTGCCCTGTGAGTGGTTGGCAACCTGTTCTGGGTGTACCCGGTGTCATGCCTGAAGATAGCTGGGATTAGCTCCAGCACTCCTGTGGTCCTTGTGAGGATGATGAGCTGGATACATGGATATTCTCCAGGTTATTACTGTAATATCTTGTGTATAATGCATATCCCTCCCCCCTCCCTAAATTGTCAAAAGTCAATAGTGTGCATTCTATCTATAATGGCAAACTGAAAAAACTCAACATTTTACAAATATTTGCTGCTACTTAGTGGTGCTTCTACCTAGTGGTGATGAAATAGTGCAACGCTTTCTTTCCATAATGCCAACCCCATCCATTATCCAAGCCACATATCCGCAAATGGGTCGCGCGAGTGCTGGAGCCTATCCAGGTTAACTTTGGGTGAAAGCGGGGTACACCCTGAACTTGTCGCCAGCCAGTCATTGAGCGCTGAGTCACTGAGTGGAAATTGAACCCAGGCTGCCTGCACCAATGTCAGGCGAGTGTATCACTGCACCATCAGTGACTGTAATGCCACTACCACCTTGAGATTATGAGAAAGATGCACAGTTTTTCTAACATGCCACCACCTCCTAGTGATTGTAAAAAAGTAATAAAAACATTATAGCCTTTTATTCCAATATGATACGGTTATGACTAATTGGAATATGACTGCATGGATGTACACTTGTCCTTATAAAGTTCATACCCTGGCAGAATTTGTGGAATACAAATGTGTGTGTGTGTGTTTTGTTTAATGATAAAGATTTTCTGAAATGCTTGACTGTTTGATTTGAATACCATTCAAATAAAATTAAATGTCCTTGCCCTTTGTTTTTTCTTGAAAGAAATGTACCCATCTGGTTGGATGGGACAAGTACTTTAATTTTCTAAATGAAAGTACGGCTGCGAATTTCAAAATAAGAGTAACTGAATTGAAAAAAAAATTGTTCAAATAGAGTGCCTAACTGGGAAAAAAAAAGGACAGAGCATGCTTAAATGTTTTGAACTTATGGGTAAAAGCAATGTGCGGCATGTGGTGAAGCTGTAAAGGATTGGTCGCATAGTTCTGAGGTCCAGGGTTCAATCCCGGCTCTGCCTGTGTAGAGTTTGCATGTTCTCCCCATGTCTCTTTTGGCCTTCTCCGGGCACTCCGTTTTCATCCTACATCCCAAAAACATGCAACATTAATTGGAAACTCTAAATTGGCCTGAGCTGTTATTGTGAGTGCAACTGTCTGTCTCCATGTGCCCTGCAATTGGCTGGCAGCCAGTTCTGGGTATACCCTGCCTCTAGCCCGTTGACAGCTGGTATAAGCTCCAGCAGTCCTGCGCCCCTTGTGAGGATAAGTGGCTAAGAAAATGGATGGCTGGATTGATGGGTAGAAGCAAAATCATGCAATGTAAAACTCCATTCTATATGGGCAGAGTGGTTTTCCAGGATTTTTCAGTCAACTTTGGGCATGCGTATTATGCATGAGTGTGTATTACACGTGAAAAATTATGCTATCCCACATACTGAAAATGTTACTTTTGAAAGGAAGCCAAAGGTTTTTTAAACCGGTTGTACGCATTTATGCTGAGTACTGTATAGCTGTGTATACTGTGTCGTAGTAGTAGTAGATGCTACTACAGTACGTCAAATTAAAAGATGGACATTTCTTTTGTATTGTCTTTTCAGTTAAAGAAGCGAGACAAGCTGTCGACTGGGAATGGAAAAGCACGAGGTTTTGTGAAAAATATGGTGTGGCTTCATGCTTTTCTTGTTTATGAGGAGGATGATATTTAGGATGACTGAGGCCGTTGTGGCATTCTGTTCTTTAGTCGTTGGGTTCCATCCTCAATCTGGAGCTGATCCAGGACAAGACAGGTGAAGAGATTGCAGAGGTGAGACAGAGGTGGATGAGTGTGTATCAGTTATTTTTAGTTAGTTGCATTGCAAAAAACAAAAAAATCAATTTACAGACAAAAAAATAAAAGTTGAATTTACAGAATGGGAAAATGTGGCAGATCAGCATTTTGACTAAATCCCTTTCATCAACTGATGTGGCAAAAGTTACTCAATTTTTCTTCACTTTCTTCCAGAGACGTGTAACCAACTGTCTATTCCATACTATTAACCTTGTTCTTAATGTGAATTAATATATTGCCATTCCCATCTGTAATCTGGTCATTTTAAATCTCAAGTCCTGTGAAAAAATATTTGGAAATTCTTAGATGTTTGCGCATTTTCCCCACTTAGGTGTTGAGGATCATCAAAGACATAACTTAAAATGCTGTTTTTAAGGGTAATTTCACTTGAGAAAAAAATCTATTAAAAAATACCTGGTCCTGTGGTAAAACATGATGTCTGCCTAATAATTGTTTGGGCAATCCTCAGCAGCAACAACTGAAATAAAACCTTCTCGCAAGGAGCCAATTGCAGTGTAAATAGAAACCACCATTCGCTATGACATTCACACCTTTTATTTCTATTGATTTAACAAGCCTTTTAAAAAATGTACTATTATAAAGAGACATAGTATCATATATATGAGACAGTTTGATTGTCACCTTCAATAGACAGTATGTTGAATTATACAGAAAGTAAATGCAGGCGTTTACTTTCCGACGAATTCCTCTTCCGTACAAACAGCTTGTATTGTTTACTTGCCTGGACGTCATTGAGGTAGGCATCATGTAAATAAATTAAATATTCATCTATCTAGTTTCTCTTTCTCTCTCGCCCTTTCCCTTGCGCTCTCTCTCGCTTCCACTGCTCCTTTTATATCCCCTTTCCTTTTTAAAAATGTATATATGTTTTTCTTTTAAATTCAATACTCTATTTTTAAATGTAAGTCAGTCAATCTCTCCTTCCTGTTTTCCTTGCCTTCTCTGGACTCTTGCCTCCTTCGCTATCAAAAAGACAGTGCAGTTAACAGTATGTTTGCATGTGTAATATTGACTCAAAATAGAAAGCATTTATTGTTGTTTTCACAGGTAATGTATTTTTTTCTGCAGGAAGAACTGCAGAAAGTTGCTCATTTGTGGAATACCCACATTATCCACAACAGCAGAAATGCAGTAGCTCAAAGTTTACGTCCAATGTTGCTGTATACCATCCCTCATCTTCTTGGAGGGCAAGATAAATTATAACAGCTCAGTCATGAGGCACTGCAGGCTGGTAAACAAGAATGTCAACAGAGAGGACCATATCTTTGTGATGAGACTGTATTCAACTTGTGCTGCCTTATGACAGAAAATTTCTTGCACTCACTCATAACAGCAGATGTGGCAATTGAGCTGTGTCTTTTCCTGAGAGCAGACATACTTAAAAATCTATCAATGAATATTTTTAGGTTAATCGCGACAATTGTCAGACAAAACATCCATCCTTCAGGCTCACACATTTTAAATTATTGGATGTCTGACAAATCATCCATCCATCCATTTTCTGTACAGGTTACCCTCACAAGGGTCCCAGGCCTGCTGGAGCCTATCCCAGCTGACTGAGCAAGAGGTGGGTTACACGCTAAACTGGTCGCTAGCCAATAGCAACGCACAGATAGACAAATCATTTTTTCTGAAATTATAATAGCTCTGAAATTAAAGGGTGTCATCACAGAGAGGTTTATGTATTATAAAAGAAATTTATCTGAATGGAGCAACAGGTGTATTAAAATTTATGACATGAAAATGAAAGCTGAACAGAAATCCAACATGTCAGTGTATTTAAAAATGTGGCGCTGTTGGTGAGGTCATGTTTACATGACGTACTTATTGAGAACGGGCACCCAATCCTCTTTTTTTACATTTATTTATTTATTGATACCACAAGCTGTGTTTATGTGGCAACCAGTTCAGGGTGTGCATTACCTCTCACCTGAAGTTATCTTGGGCATCAATACAGCTGTGACCCTTTTGAGGATAAGATGTAAAGAGAATTTATGGATGATACGACATGCATTTTTTTTAAACTCTGATGTCTCCAATATGGATTGATTGGAAAGTTGTTTTCTTTTATCATTTATATATAGCCTCTTACTAAAATCTTTAATTGAACTGCTGAAATTCATTTAAAAAAATTGACAAATGACTAGAGATTGGAAAATTAAAACTGTTTTTACATGTTCATGTTTTTCTACATTTCTCATTTATAAAGAAACAAGATAGGTCTTCACATTTCACCCATCCTGATTACAAATAAAAATAAAGCAAGAATTAATCATCAGTTCCCCATTTGCAACTATATTTCCAATTCCATTTTTATTTTGGTCACAACATGCAGAACAGCAGTCACGAATTGTATCTCTACAAAACGGTGTACAACCAGACTCTTGGGGAGATTTAATACATTAACTTTTTTGGACTCTTTGTACACATCAAGCATTCTTGTTCCCCCTCCATTGCGTTTCCTTATTTGTTTACCTTCATGAACCCGCCCCAACTAAACTTTCCTGGTCGGCTTGTATGCCCATTTGTTGTTTTTTGTGTAGGTTCTTTTCCGCTTTGCAGTTGTAGTCACCTCATGGTTGCTTTCATTATCCTCATTCCCAACACCCATCTTTTTCTTGAGCTTTTCAAGCAGTGAATTTATATACGATTCTCTTTTTCTTTTATTTGCACCTTTGTTTTCCCAAACAAAAGCATTTTGCTGCTATTCAATCTCCATATGTTGGGATGTAGTCAGCCAGACTTTTGTTGACTCGGGGCAATTTGGAGTCACCAATTCATGCAATTTTTAGGGATGTGGGAGGAAAAACCGGAGTGGCTGGAGAAAACCCACAGAGGGATGGGAAGAACAGACAAACGCCACACAGATGGGGCCGGGATTGAAACCCGATCCTCAGAACTGTGAGGCCAACTCTACAGCTATTCCACCGTGCTGCCACGAAAAAACATGAAAAAATTGGAAAAACATAACTTCTATTACATAGATTTCATCTAACCTTTTTTGGGAATGTCACCCCTGTTAAATGAGGGAACAGTGTATTTTTCATGGCATTCTACTGTATATGGAAACACATTACAGTATATATCGTGACCAGCTCCAGTATTATGACCTCTTGGTCAATATAACAGCCGTATTAAATGTTCTACCTTTATAACATAATAATTGGGCCCCCAACCGACATGGATTTTTTTCAAGGTTAATTCCAATATTTAGCAGGATAATATTCTGATAAACTTATTTGGCTGATCAGAAAAATAAGTGACTTCTTGCACCCTTTCTTACTTGAAAAAAAATAATGAATTACAGGTACAGGTGTCCAGGGCGGCACAGTGAATCAGCTGGTAAAGCGACGGCCTCACAGCTCTAAGGACCCGGGTTCGATCCCAGCCCTGCCTGTGTGGAGTTTACATTCTCCTCGTCTCTCCGTGGGTTTTCTCCGGGAACTCCGGTTTCCTCCCACATCCCAAAAACATGCAATATTAATTGAACACTAAATTGCCCCTCGGTGTGGTTGTGAGTGTGGCTGTTTGTCTCTATGTGCCCTGCGATTGGCTGGCAACCAGTTTAGGGTGTACACCGCCTCCTGCCCGTTGACTGCTTGGATAGGCTCCAGCACTCCCAATGACGCTTGTGAGGAAAAGCGGCAAAAGAAAAACGGATGGATGGAAAATATTGTCCAAATATATTGTCAGGAGCTTGGTCATGCCACTGTGTCACACGGGTCTGCTCTTGTGGCAGCAGCTTTTTCACCTGCGTCTATTTGATGTTAATTATGTCATGCATTTAAGACTCGTCTGTCTTGTCGTTTGTTTGGGCACATAGAGACAGCCGCACCCACAATCACACCTAGGGGCAATTTAGAGTGTACAATTGTTGTATGTTTTTGGAATGTTGGAGGAAATCTGAGTGCCCGGAGGAAACCCACCCAGGCACAGGGAGAACATGCAAACGCCAAACAGGCAGGTCCAGGATTGAACCCGGGACCTCAGAACTGTGAGGCCAACGCTTTACCAGCTGATCCACCGTGCCGCCCACTCTGTTAATGTCATTCAAAATTGAACATATTGTTTGGGCCCAATCGATAAAAGGACCAACTGATTAAATTGGCTGGTATTAGCCGTTTCTGAAATGAGCAGAAATCAGCTCAGATAGTTGCATATTTTTTGAAACATTGTTGTAAAGTTAAATATTTGTCATGGGCAAAGGAGAGGGGTAGGACCAGAGACTCAAGGACATGGTTTAGATCAGGGGTGTCAAACTCATTTTCGTTGCAGGCCACATTGTAGATAGTTTCCCTCTGAGGGCCGTTATGACAAAAATCTTTCACCTCATGATATTTAAACATGAAAATTATGAAATAGTTTTGTAATCTGAAATCAAAGGTAATGGCTTTTTCAACTATTGTATGGTAACAAAAACACTTGCAATATCACAAAAAACATGGAGCACAGAAAAACAAGACGAGACTATGGGGTGCAAAAATAGCCGGAATGTGGCAACGAGCCACATAGACTCACAAGAACTCTGTACTCACGCAACAAACTACAGTTAATGATGGTTGTTTTTGTTTCGTCTTATTTTTTGATTGATTGATATATTGATTAACTTCATTGTGGGAGTTCTGTTGTCTTTACACTGCTGTTTATGTTGCTTAGCTCTGGATGAAGTATTATGCCACAAAGGATACCATCAGCGCTGTCATTCCAGTGAGTGCAACACTTGAAAATTGATCTAAATTTTTTACATTTGTTTGACACTGTAATTAATTCAGTTAATTTTTAATGCTTCTTCTTTTCCTGCATGGAACTTAATATCACATGAATAACTTAAAACAATGATGTTTATAAGATGGGGTTTTCTTCAATTTACAGAGTCACACATTCGAAGTCATTGTTGCCCGAGCACAGTTGTGTTCAATGGTAAGATCCCTTTTGTTTTTCAAGCATGTTAATGATACCGTTAGTCACTACAGTACATTACATTTTCAATGTATTTCGTGTTCTCAAGCTGTAATCAATCTGTTGGGTTTGGTTCAGGTTCCATGCAGTTCTACAATTCCATTGCTTTTACCTTCATCGCGGTACTATACCACTTTTTTAGACACAAAGTTGAGCAATACATGGGGTGGCGCTACAGTGGGACGAATACTGTCTCAGCAGTTCTTGTGACAGGTTCGTGCTTCCTTAGAAGCCACAAGAAGTGCATTCTGTGCAGGGCTTTTTTGAGGATGGAGTTGACGTTTGTTTCCCACTTCAGGTCATGTGAGACCGTAATTCCCAAGAACTTGAAGGTCTTGACGGTTGACACAAGATAGTTTGATGCCGTGAGGGGCCACTGTAATGAACATGTCCACAAACATTTCAATAGTCTTAAGTGTGTTCAGCAACATTTCTACAGTGTTAAGTGTGTTCAGCTTGAGGTTTTGTAGGCCACACCAAATCTCGAGCCTCTGTACTTCCTGTCGATACGCAGACTCATCGCTGACTTTGATGAGTCTGTTGACTGGTGTCATCTGAGAATTTAAAGAGTTTGACCGACGGGTGCCTCGAGATGCAGTCGTTTGTGTCGAGCAAGAAGAGCAGTAGGTAGAGAACACAACCTTGGGATACCCCGGTGCTGATAGTGCGTGTGGATGAAGCGGTGTCAACCAGCTGCACCTGGTGTGTTCTGCCTGACAAGAAGTTATATAGTTGCAGATGGCAGGGGAGACGCTGGGCTGGAGAAGCTTGGAGGAGAGGAGTTTGGGGATGAGGGTGTTGAACGGAGAGTTTTAGTCCACAAACAGGATCCTCTCATAGGTTCACTCATTGTCAAGGTATTCAAGGATGAAGTGCAGACCCATGTTGACTGCATCATCTGCAGACCTGTTTGCTCTTTAGGCAAACTGCATTGGGTCCAGCTTTTGACCTGATGGATTGCAACGCTCTTGAGGTTGTCCAACATGAGGCATTCAAGGGACTTCATGACCACAGATGTCAAGGCAATAAGCCCGTAGTCATTTGGATCCGAGATTGCTGGTTTCTTGGGGACCAGGATGATGCTGGAGTGTTTGAAGCATGTTGGTACTTCACACAGTTCTAGAGACCTGTTGAAGATCTTTGTGAAGAGTGGAGACCAGCCTCACATCTCGTTCATGGATGGTCAACGGCGGAGTCAGAGATGGTGAAGTGGGTCAGTGGCTGGCCAATGTCCACTTGGGCAATGACAGTGAGACATGGAAGGGCTTGATTGGGAAGAATGCCCCCGCCACCCCCAATCATAACCCGAGTGGTGTTCTGTTATTGGACTTCTGTGCTCATCATGGATTGTCCATAACGAACACCATTTTCTGGCACCAGGATACCCTGGGTCGTAGCTCGATGATCGACTTTGTTCTCGTGTCCTCGGACTTGCGACCGCATGTCCTGGAGACTCTGGAGGAGAGAGGGGCGGAGCTGTCACCTGATCACCACCGGGTGGTGAGTTGGCGCCAATGGTGATGGAAGATATCAGTCCAACGTGGCAAGCCCAAACGTATTGTGAGGGTCTGCTGGGAACGGCTGGGAAATTCCCCTGTCAAAAGGAATTTCAACTCACACCTCTGAAAGAACGTTGCCCATGTTCCGTGAGAGGCGGGGGATATTGCGTCTGAGTGGACAATGTTCTGCGTCTCCATTGCTGAGGCAGCCGACCGGAGCTGTGGCCATAAATAAGTCGGTGCCTGTTGTGGCAGCAACCCACGCACACATTGGTGGACACGAACTGTGAAGGATGCTGTCAAGCTGAAAAAGGAGTCCTATCGGTCATTTCTGGCCTGTGGGACTCCCGAGGAAGCTGATAGGTACCGGCTGGCCAAGCGGAAGGCAGCTTCGGTGGTCACTGAGACAAAAACCCAGTGTGGAAAGAATTCGGAGAGCATGGAGAATGACTTCAAGACCACTTCGAGGAAATTCTGGTCCACCGTCCAGCAGTGCACCGTCAACACTCAATATTCGTAATGGGGCACTGCTGACCTCAACTCGGGATGCTGTGAGTCGGTGGAGAGAATACTTCGAAGACTTCCTCAATTACACCAACACCCCTTCCCAAGAGGAAGCTGAATCTGGGCTCTCTGAAGCGGGCTCTTCTATATCTGGGGTTGGGGTCACTGAGGTGGTTAAAAAGCTGCTTGGTGGCGGGGGCTCACAAGTGGGTGAGATTCGCCCTGAGTTCATAAGGGCTCTGGATGTTGTGAGGCTGTCCTGCGTGACATGGTTCTGCGACATCGGGGACAGTGCCTTTGGATTGGCAGACTGCGGTGGTAGTCCCCCTTTTTAAGAAGGGGGACTGGACTGGAGGGTGTGTTCCAACTATAGGGGGCTCACACTCCTCAGCCTCCCTGGTAAGATCTATTCAGGGGTGCTGGAGAGGAGGGGCCATCAGGAACTCAAATATCAGATTCAGGAGGAGAAATGTGGTTTTCGTCCATGCTGTGGAACAGTGGACCAGTTCTTCACCCTCGCCAGGATCCTTGAGGGTACATGGGAGTTTGACCAACCAGTCTACATGTGTTTTGTGGACTTGGAGAAGGTGTTCAACCATGTCCTGTGGGGGGTTCTTCGGGAGTATGGGCAATCGAACCCCCCTTTTCGGTCCCTATACGACTGCTGTCAGTTTGGTCCGCATTGCCGGCAATAAGACAGACACATTTCTGGTGAGAGTTGGACTCCACCAAAGCTGCCCTTTGTCAACGATTTTGTTGATAACATTTACGGACAGAATTTCTTGGCACAGCCTGGGTGTAGAGGGGGTCTAGGCGTTTGGTGCCCTCAGCATCACATCTCTGCTCTTTGGAGATGATGTGGTTCTGTTGGCTTCATCAAGTCGTGATCTCCAACTCTCACTGGAGCGGTTCGCAGCAGAGTTTGAAGCGGATGGGATGAGAATCAGCACCTCCAAATCTGAGACCATGGTCCTCAGTCGGAAAAGGGTGCTGTGTCCTCTCCGGGTCGCAGATGAGCTGACCCCAAGCGGAGTAGTTCAAGTATCTCGGGGTCTTGTTCACGAGTGAGGGAAGAATGAAGTGGGAGATCCACAAGCAGATCAGGACAGTGTCTGCAGTGACACTGTAGAATTTTATTATTTTGGTGATTTGTGCTGACATTTGACCCGATGGATTGGATTTTTTCACTAAAATAACAGGCAAACGCATTGCATTTATTGGCACATGGATAAAGCAAAAGAGAGACCATAAATAGGAGACCAGCTTGCTAGAACGCACCTTTATATGGGTGCGATCGTTGTATCTGTCACACCTGAATCAAGCGAGGAGATGGTTGACAGGCTGACGTTTTTGTTTTTTTGTTTTTTTTTTCTGGGGCACGCCGTCACGGAATCAACCAAAACTGCCTCGGTGATCAACACATTGAGCACCCCTGCCTTACACTGTTTATTAGTGCTTTGAGTATCCGTAACCTTGAGTTTCACTTAGTTTCTCTACTCTGTCCTGTGAATGTTTACATTATTTTCAATAGCAAGATGAAAACATGGGCATTCGTTTGATCAGACTGATTATTCTCGTGTTTAAAAAGCAGAACACTTTCAGAAATTTGGAAGAGTTCACATATTGTTTCCTCTCACTACGTCAACAGAAAATTGTGTCTTTCATACAACTCGTGGTTTGGAAAAAATAAAAACACGATCCAACTCTACTGTTATAATAAGACTGTATTAAACATACTAAACTGTGCTGTTTGATGTAATAAAGATGAGTTTTGCAAGGTGGGACAAACGCATATACTCTCTTGTCATAATTGTTATTTGTGTCCTTATTTTGTCCCCAGTTCTTATTTGCGTTGCCACAGAACGAGGGGTATGAATTCTTTGTTGGTCAATGGTCCGGCCACGAGCTCCATTTCACCTCCCTTGTCAACATTCAGGTGAGTAAAACACGTATCAATTAAGTAGATGCATGCATGCTAAGGACATCTTTAAAAGACAAAATGGAAGTTGCCGTATTTCTTCATTTAAATCACGCATGCCAGCTGATGATATAAAAAAATACAGAAAAAAGAAGCTTCGGGGAAAAATGTGACCTGTCTTTTGCTACTTAATTTATTTCTAGATCAAGGGTCAGAAATTAATGTTCATTGTTTGTCTCCTGTACCACAGACTCATGGAGAGAGTGCTCCTAGTCAGATGATCCTCTACCACTACCCAGACTTGAAAGAGAACAAGGGCATCGTCCTCATGACAGCAGAGTTGGACCCCAGGTTCATAGTAAGTTATGTTTACAGGCAAAATCAATGATTGAGAAATTTCCTTCTGGTATATGAAGTGCAGGTGTCACGTTCCGTTCGAGACTGGACCCAAGAGGTTGTGATGAGCAGTTTATGGAAAAAGGCACAGGTCTTTGAGGTGCACTGGTGAGTTGCTGAGGTCAGTAATGGGTGCCTGGTGGTGAAGATGGCAGGTGGCTTCCTTTGCGGCATCAGTGTAAGGAACACACTGGGAACACTTATGGTAAGGAGAGAAAGAGGTCAGAAAGGAACACAAGGAATGGAGTAAGCTTATGTGGAGACTGAGAAGCCGTGGTACCACTATGAAGGGTGCAATACTGTCAGGTTTACGCAGCTTTTTGCTTAGTCAGGGACAGCTTCTTCAGGGACATGGTCAGTGATGTGTCCAGTGATATAGTATCTGGTCATAGCCAGGCTCACGCAACCCAGGACATTAAAAGTACAATTTTTGAAGGAAGAGGAACTTCTTGTTCGCAAGGAGAACATGGGATGTGTCTCTTTGACAATCTCCAACCCGTTCTGCCCACATCACCAAGAATCCTCTTTTTTATTCCTTAGCGCGGTCCACATCACAACAAAGCAAATGTGACAAACAAAGCAACTGTGACAAAAATAGCCAATGTGAGTCTCTGCGATGTCTTCACCATCCTCGAGAGATCGTCTTCACCATCGTCTCGAGATTTTCAGTCTTTATGTTGTCTGCTGCATCGCTCTC
The DNA here is from genome assembly GCF_019802595.1 of Syngnathoides biaculeatus. Classification (NCBI taxonomy): domain Eukaryota; kingdom Metazoa; phylum Chordata; class Actinopteri; order Syngnathiformes; family Syngnathidae; genus Syngnathoides; species Syngnathoides biaculeatus. The sequence goes on from NC_084646.1 coordinate 604,970, forward strand.
TTATCTTTCCATGGCACCTCACTGTCTGTCTGGTTTCCACGGCACCCAAAGGGAACTTGATTGCATCACATGATCACATTGTTTAAGCACATTATAGCAAAAGTTTCCATGGCACCCAGTAAGCCTCTTGATTGCATCACATTAAGCAAAGGAGCATTAAAAACAACCAAGAGAGCAAATACTGTGAAGAAAATGAGTATTTGAACACCCTGCTATATTACAAGTTCTCCCACTGAGAAATCATGGAGGGGTCTGAAATTTTCATCGTAGGTGCATCTCCACTGTGAGAGAGAGATAATCTAAAAAGAAAAATCCAGAAATCACAATGTAGGATTTTTTTTCACGATTTATTTGTGTGATACAGCTGCAAATAAGTGTTTGAACACCTAAGAAAACCAATGTTAATATTTGGTACAGTCCCCTTTCTTTGCAATTAGAGAGGTCAAACGTTTCCTGGAGTTGTTCACCAGGTTTGCACACACTGTTGGAAGGATTTTGGCCCACTGCTCCACATAGATCTTCTCTAGATCAGACAGGTTTCTGGGCTGTCACTGAGAAACATGGAATTTCAGCTCCCCCCAAAGATTTTCTATTGGGTTTAGGTCTGGAGACTGGCAAGGCCATGCCAGAACCTTGATATGCTTCCTCCGGAGCCACTCCTTGGTTTTCCTGGCTGTGTGCTTCGGGTCATTGTCATGTTGAAAAACCCAGCCACGACCCATCTTCAATGCTCTGACTGAGGGAAAGAGGTTGTTCCCCAAAATTTCACAATACGTGGCTATCGTCTCCTTAATAAAGTGCATTTGTCCTGTCCCGTGAGCAGAAAAACATCACCAAGGGATGATGCTACCACCCCCATGCTTCAGAGTAGGGATGGTGTTCTTGGGATGGAACTCATTATTCGTCTTCCTCCAAACACGGTTATGGAATTATGACCAAAAAGTTCAATTTTGGTCTCATCTGACCACAAAACTTTCTCCCATGACTCCTCTGTATCATCCAAATGGTCTTTGGCAAACTTAAGACGGGCCTTGACATGTGCTGGCTTAAGCAGGGGAACCTTCCGTGGCATGCATGATTTCAATCCATGATGTCTTAGTGTACTACCAACAGTCACCTTGGAAATGGTGGTCCCAGCTCTTTTCACATCATTGGCCAAGTCCTGTCGTGCAGTCCTGGGCTGATTCCTCACGTTTCTAAGGATCATTAGAGACATGATGACAAGAGGCAAGTAATTGTCTTTTTCCTGCTCCACTTCCGGTTTCCAATTGTGGGAGAAAAAAGAAAGCATGCCTCCTCGGCTGGTGAAATCGAAGCTCTGGATCCAACTCTAGATGTCGTCACAAAAAACACACCGCGTCTTCTGTGGCCACTGTTCACCTATGCAATGGCAATGGAAACTCATTAATTGGCCGGCTGGCCGCTTCCATCACTGTTTCTGTGGTAGCGTATCCAAATCATCATGGAGGAATAACTAGGTGATGTGCAAAGTGGTATGTCGGCCCTCTCAAAAACGGGTAACACAGTGTTTATTCTTATGAAGTACCACCACCATCAAAGTCGTAATGTGGAAAGCATAAAAATGCGAGTGCATCAACTATAGCCTGTCACTTACTTCACAACACACGTAGAATTAGCACTTGGCTACTAGTAGCATTGAGACGACCAGACCAAAGCAAGTCAATCATCTCACAATTATTCAGGTGGGGGTCAAATTGCAAAGCTAGTTAATCAGTATTAAAAGTGGTACACATTTGAAAGTACCAATAATGGAATCAATACATGCCCAAGAACCAGAGAAATAATATTTTATAGGTTTCTTCATTATCCCAGAGGCATCAGTTTGTGTATTTTGTCTGGTACCACCAAAAATATTCGGGACTTCAAACTAATGCACTATTGAGTGAAAATTGTTCTGCTTTTTCTGCATTTTAAATTACGATGAGGAGTGTCGTTAACAAAAGGTGTTAATAAAAGGTTGACCTATTCTCTTGCTTTAGTTTTTCATGCAAATGCTGTGGAACCAACTATTAAAAATATTACCATGGTGAAACAGCATTTAGCTATTGTGTGCACAACAATTAAGTTGCCAAAAGAAACGACATCAGCCCCAAGTCTTGAATATTCTTGCACTGTATGCTAAGTTGTACTTTTGACATTTTTTTACTTTTTCCCTCTGACTTAAATTTATATAACCTGTTTTTCTTTGTTTTTGAATGCTTTAAATCAGGGGTGCTCAATGCGTCGATGCAATCTTGGTCGGTCGCGGATGGCGTGCCAAAAAAAGAAAAAAGACGTCAGCCAATGTTCCTTCTAAACTGCGCGATGCAGTCTGCACGCAAAAAAAAAAATCCAATGCAAATTGAAAGTATAACATACAGCTATTCAGTTTGTGGCATTTTACAATGTGAGTCAATGAGTGAGGGATGACTGGTTGTTACATCCAATGGCACAATTCACATACACACTGTAATAAATAAAAATAAGAAGCTTTTAGGCAGCACACGGAACTTTCTCTAAAAGCGACTGCTGCTCCGCCACACTTGCTTTTTCCTATGGGGGCACAAACCAGTGCAATCTGTAGGCCGGTCCCAAGCCCGGATAAATGCAGAGGGTTGCATCAGGAAGGGCATCTGGCGTAAAAACTGTGCCAAACAAATATGAGCGTTTATCTAAAGAATCCCATACCGTATCGGTCGTGGCCCGGGTTAACAACGCCCGCCCTCCCCCGGCACTACTAACCTGCAGGGCGTCGGTGAAAATTCAGCTACTGTGGGTCGAAGACAAAGAAGAAGAGGAAACCGGATCCATCGTCAGAAGAAAAAGAGGAATGCACAGAGCCTACAACTGAGTGTAGGGATTTTGAATGTTGGGACTATGACAGGAAAAGCTCAGGAGTTGGTTGACATGATGATTAGGAGAAAGGTTGATATTCTGTGCATCACAGGGAGCAGGTGGAAAGGTAGTAAGGCTAGAGGTTTAGGAGCAGGGTTTAAATTATTCTACCACGGAGTAGATGGGAAGAGAAATGGACTAGGGGTTATTTTAAAGGAAGAGCTGGCTAAGAATGTCTTGGAGGTGAAAAGAGTATCAGATCGAGTGATGAGACTAAAATTTGAAATTGAGGGTGTTATGTATAATGTGTTTAGCGGCTATGCCCCACAGGTAGGATGTGACCTAGATTTGAAAGAGAAATTCTGGAAGGAACTAGATGAAGTTGTTCTGAGCATCCCAGACAGCGAGAGAGTTGTGATTGGTGCAGATTGTAATGGACATATTGGTAAAGGAAACAGGGGCGATGAAGAAGTGATGGGTAAGTACGGCATCCAGGAAAGGAACTTTGAGGGACAGATGGTGGTGGACTTTGTAAAAGGATGGAGATGGCTGGAGTGAACACTTATTTCCAGAAGAGGGAGGAACATATAGTGACCTACAAGAGCGGAGGTAGAAGCACGCAGGTGGATTATATTTTGTGCAGACGATGTAATCTGAAGGAGGTTACTGACTGTAAAGTAGTGGTAGGGGAGAGTGTAACTCGACACCATAGGATGGTAGTGTGTAGGATGACTCTGGTTGTGGGTAAGAAGATTAAGAAGACAAAGGTAGAGCAGAGAACCAGGTGGTGGAAGCTGAGAAAGGAAGAATATTGTGTGGCCTTTCGGAAAGAGGTGAGACAGGCTCTCGATTGACAGCAGAAGCTCCCGGAAGACTGGACTACGACAGCCAAGGTAATCAGAGAGACAGGCAGGAGAGTACTTGGTGTGTCTTCTGGTAGGAAAGGGGAGGAGGAGACTTGGTGGTGGAACCCCAAAATACAGGGAGTCATACAAGGAAAGAGATTAGCGAATAAGAAGTGGGACACTGAGAGGACCGAGGAGAGGCGAAAGGAGTACATCGAGATGTGACTTAGGGCAAAGGTAGAGGTGGCAAAGGCTAAACAAGAGGCATATGAAGATATGTACACCAGGTTGGACACGAAAGAAGGAGAAAAGGATCTCTACAGGTTGGCCAGACAGAGGGATAGATATGGGAAGGATGTGCAGCAGGTAAGGGTGATTAAGGATAGAGATGGAAATGTGTTGACTGGTGCCAGTAGTGTGCTAAAAAGATGGAAAGAATACTTTGAGAAGTTGATGAATGAAGAAAATGAGAGAGAAGGAAGAGTTGAAGAGGCAAGTGTGAAGGACCAGGAAGTGGCAATGATTAGTAAGGGGGAAGTCAGAAAAGCACTACAAAGGATTAAAAATGGAAAGGCAGTTGGTCCTGATGACATACCGTTGGAGGTATGGAAGCAATTTGGAGAGATGGCTATGGAGTTTTGACCAACTTATTCAACAGAATATTAGCGGGGGAAAAGATGCCTGAAGAATGGAGGAAAAATGTTCTAGTTCCCATTTTTAAGAACAAAGGCGATGTTCAGAGCTGTGGGAATTATAGAGGAATAAAGTTGATGAGCCACACAATGAAGTTATGGGAAAGAGTAGTGGAGGCTAGACTCAGGACAGAAGTAAGTATGGTTTCATGCCTAGGAAGAGTACTACAGATGCATTATTTGCCTTGAGGATGCTAGTGGAAAAGTACAGAGAAGGTCAGAAGGAGCTACATTGTGTCTTTGTGGATCTAGAGAAAGCCTATGACAGATTACCAAGAGAGGAACTGTGGTACTGCATGCGTAAGTCTGGTGTGGCAGAGAAGTATGTTAAAATAGTACAGGACATGTATGATGGCAGCAGAACAATGGTGAGGTGTGCCTTAGGTGTGACAGAGGAATTTAAGGTGGAGGTGGGATGCATCAGGGATCAGCTCTAAGCCCCTTCCTGTTTGCAGTGGTAATGGATAGGCTGACAGATGAGGTTAGACTGGAATCCCCTTGGACCATGATGTTCGCAGATGATATTGTGATATGCAGTGAAAGCAGGGAGCATGCAGAGGAACAATTAGAAAGATGGAGACATGCACTGGAAAGGAGAAGAATGAAGATTAGCCGAAGTAAAACAGAATATATGTGCATGAATGAGAGGGGTGGGGGAAGAGTGAAGCTCCAGGGAGAAGAGATAGCGAGGGTGGAGGACTTCAAATATTTAGGGTCAACAATCCAGAGCAATGGTGAGTGTGGTAAGGAAGTGACGAAACGATCCAAGCAGGTTGGAACAGCTGGTGGAAGGTGTCTGGTGTGTTATGTGACAGAAGAGTCTCTGCTAGGATGAAGGGCAAAGTTTACAAAACCGTGGTGAGGCCGGCCATGATGTACGGACTAGAGACGGTGGGACTGAAGAAACAACAAGAAGCAGAACTGGAGGTCGCAGAAATGAAGATGTTGAGGTTCTCGCTCGGAGTGAGCAGGTGTGATAGGATTAGAAATGAGCTCATTAGAGGGACAACCAAAGTTGGATGTTTTGGAGATAAGATTCGAGAGAGCAGACTTCGATGGTTTGGACATGTTCAGAGGCGAGAGAGTGAGTATATTGGTGGTAGGGTGCTGAGGATGGAGCTGCCAGGCAAAAGGGCGAGAGGAAGAGCAAAGAGAAGGTTTATGAATGTGGTGAGGGAAGACATGAAGGCAGTTGGGGTTAGAGAGGAAGATGCAGGAGATAGGCTAAGATGGCAAAAGATGACACGCTGTGGCGACCCCTAACGGGACAAGCCGAAAGGAAAAGACGAAGACCAACCTTCCCCCGCTCTTAAAGATGGAGACTCATAATTACAAATGTTAAAATACTTAGCAAGCCCATCAATGTGTTTTATAATGACATCGACCACCGCTACTTTAGTTAGCAACACAGTCTGGCAACACAGAGCAAAGACAAGCTAGGCATGCTGCCTATGTTTGTTTACATATATTAATGGAGAAAGTTAAAAAAGAAATGCTGTTGATTTAAGATGCAATGACTGTCGGAGTATGTGAATAATTGAAGGAAAAGTGGGTGGGAAAGGTCTGGTAGAAAGTAGAAAGTGCAGGATAAGATGGTGTGTAATTTTAAAATTCTACCTTGGCACAGCTTGATCCAGGATGAAAGCACAGACAATACAGTACACAAAAAGTAATTCTGTATTTTAATTAAATATAGGAGGCAACAACATTAACCTTAAAACGGTTTGCGAGCATCACCATCACCCCTGTAGGAATAATTGTGATCATAATTATCATACATCTGCTTCCAATAAAGAAATACTTTGCTCTGCTCTAGATAACATGGCAGCCTCCTAGCAGGAGATAGCAAGAACAAAAACATCTAATCATCAGAACTGTTAGAACTGTTGCCTGTTAAAGAAATGATGACCAAACATGTATTCAGCAATCTTCCACACATGCACACGCAGATGAACAAACATGTACACCTTGTTTCAAACTGTTTTGCTTGTCGTCTCCTTTTTGTAACATCCATGTAAATAAGCGTCTTATATAACAAAATAAATAGATGTGCTGAGGAGAAGATAATCAGAGAGTGCAGTGGTGAATTGTATGAGACTATTCCTCTCCTCGCGAGACTTGAACTGGTGTCTTTGCTTCCTTTTTTGTCCTGTTTAATAAATGTCTGATTGGTGAACCTGACATTTACTTGGTCCTTCGAGCCGGATCTCAAGATATCTGAGGTTTCCAGGGGCTGAGTTGACGTCCAGGCAAAGACCGTGGCCACGGCACTTGAGACCCTTTCCGGGACTGGGCCTCGACTTTGCATCTGGAGGCTGAGAGTTGACAAGAAGCCGAGGGAAGTAAAGGCATCTCTAGTGAGTAGGAAACTCCCACACTCATGAGGAATGAGTGAATGCGCGTCTGGGTGACTGAGGCAGAACCAAACCTCGAGAATACTAGTCCCTATCGAGTAGACTAATTAGTCTATAAAACTGAGAAAAGGGCAAGGTGTGTCCTGTATGTGAGCTCCGTGAAAGAGTGCTACAAAATAAAAAAAAGAAAATTTACACCTTTCTAACAGAGAAAGGAGAAATTTATGGAGCTTTATGCGAAAAATTTAATAATTGTGGCCGCAGATGAGGAAGAGAGCAGCCATCTCCCCATCAAAAATGTCACAACTAATGCTCCCAAAGTGCAACTTTTTAATTCATCCCATACGTTTATTGGGAAGAGATGGCTTGCTGAAACTAGGACTGGGTTTAATTCCCTCTCTGACAGGAAAAATAGAAGTAAAAAGAAAAAAAGGAATTACTGGGAGGACAGTTAAATATCTTACAAAATAGGAATCCAGCACTCCATTATTACACCTTAGATATTCCAAACAAACCTCCCACAATAACAGGAGATTTCTTTCTGCAAACAGCTCAAGACATGATTGAACAACCACAAAATGACGTAGGAAGTGACTCATTGCAAGTGACTATGGGGCATTTCAATGGTATTTACATGCATATCGACGGAGAAACCATGGGCAAAGATACTGAAAACTTATAACAGCCCACACCAGACAAAATCATGATTATCTGTACTCGGATGGTATATCAGTCGTGGTGGCACGAACAAGACTGACTGAAAAACTAAATGCATTACATAATGTCCCTCTGAGGGAAACCCGAACTACAACGTGGCCCGCAAGAGAAATGAGTTTGACACCCCTGCACCACACCATCAGGAAAAAAAAATGTAACAAGTTACTGTGCTTTAATAACTTTATTACTGCCATTTGTCTTTTCATCCTATGTCTGTTTATGAATTAACATCTACTGTCCATGCAGTTTTACCCGAACACTGGCATAGACTAAGCAAGAGCTGAATTACATGGACAAAATAGCAGAAACACGTGGATGCACCTTACACACTGTAAAAGGTCATCTCAGCTGAGTCACCCAAAGGGAAAGGTGAGCAAAGTCCAGCGTACGGAGGGTGCAGATTTATAGTATCTGAAAATACCTGAAGGCTGGTGAAGATTTAAAAGACACTTGACTCATTTAGGGGTGACTTGGTCGACATGATTTCAAGATGGCTAAATAATATGATAGCATGTTGGGCTGATATTTTTGTTCATATGCTACTTTTGGACACCTGTAATGCTGACAAAAATACATAACAACAGAACCAATAATTATTCTCAGTCAACTATGCCTACCACACATAAGACAAAGAGGCGGAACCTCATTTCAAATAACATTGATAAACAACTATGTGGGAGTCACCGAGGCATGAGAGGACGACTCCATGTGTGCCTCCCAGTGCATCAGTTCAGCACTTATTCAATTCCTCGGCAGAGTCTAATTGCTGGGGATTCCATCTTTGGGCTTATGCTAAATGAAACCCACACTTTCTTCTCACCATTTACCAATTTAATGCTACCTGAGACCCGAATGCCATACAAAAGAGTACGTATGCTATGAAGGGAGTATTTTAACTGAAAAATTTGAGGAACATTTTTTCATTATTATTATTATCTTTTTTACAAATAGGAAACAAAACTGGTTGTTATTAATGTAGAATGCAGCTAACAAGGTAAACTATAGTTACATCACATGCATGGCACCTGGGCCACTAATGTGTGTCATTCCAACAGAAATCCCAACACAATGTACCCTGGAGGTAATGACTAAAACAACTCCTAACACCACTTGTCAGAAATGGAAAAGTGTTTATCCAACAACTAAGGCAGTAAATGATAAACTGATATTATCTACTAATGTTGCATTGGTTGATTTCTTGTGTGTTAGCTTTACAGGGACAGATTTTAAGGTGGGAAGTCTCACTAAAACATGGTGTCATGATATCCATCTGCAAACTTCCCCACTGTGCCCATGCAGCAATTTGTTGTGGTGGTGTGTTGGTCAAAAGTTGTATGACACACTGATAAATGCAGCAGGAACATGTACACTGGTTTCAGTGCTCTTATCTGTGACTGTGTTTCCATCCAAAGCAGAGGATATACAATTGGCCGCATCCATCTTTGGACCTCCCCTTGGGTTCTCCCGAAGGAAAGATGGAGATCTGACATACATTGATGCAAATGGCATCCCAACTGCATACCAGATGAGTATAAGTTGGTTAACGAGACTGCTGCAGGATGGGAATCCATCTTGTTATGGATAACTCTGAATAAAAACGTTGACAGAATCAACTACATACATTACAATGTACAGAAACTAGGTAATTATACGGAAGCAGGCTTTATTGCCATAAGGGAACAACCTGCTGCAACCTCACTCATGACGTTCCAGAACCACATAGCGGTCAACATGCTCCTGGCCGAGAAGGCTGGCGACTGCTCAATGTTCGGTGACCAGTGTTGTTTACTCCAAATATCACAGCACCTGATGGGTCACGCACAAGGGCCATTCAAGGCCTTCACACCCTGAACCACAAGATGAAGGAGCACTCTTGTGTAAACACATCAGCCAGGTCTGAGTGGTGTGGAAAAAAAAAAAAAAAAGTTTGGCAAATCTAAAAATTTGGTGTTCTCTGTCCTAGTTTCTATTGCTGTTTGCAGCTATTCTTGCATTGTGTGGATGTTGTTGTATTCCCTGAGTAAAGCCATCACTTAACCAACTTATAACCACTGCTATTGTCCTGACAAATTCAAAATTGGCAGAAATATATCCACTATTGGCACAACAGAGTAATGACAGTAATATTGTTGACCACGATGATGACGTTATGACTTCTCTTCCAGACCTGTTCTCTGATCCAGAAGATTACAAGTAATTAGTGCTATATTTTCCTCCGAGTGTAAGCCGAAAGGGTGATCTATTAGATGATATAAGGATTTGAGCAAATGTAGGATAAACAGGAGGATAATGTAGAAATAATTGTAAATGATATTAAGTAACTGCTTCTGACTCCAATGAAGAAATGCTTTGCTCTGCTCCAATTCAGTTACTGCTCTGCCTGCAACGAAGAAATGCTTTGCTCTGCTCCAATTCAGTGACTGTTTCTGCCTGCAATGAAGAAATGCTTTGCTTTGCTTTGCTACAGTTCAGTTACTGTCTCTGCCTGCAATGAAGAATGCTTTGCTCTGCTCTAGAAAACGTGGTAGCAAATGTAGGATAAACAGGGGGGAAATGTAGGAATAATTGTAATCATAATTATCATACATCTGCTTCCTTTAAAGAAATGCTTTGCTCTGCTCTAGATAACGTGGCAGCCTCCTAGCAGGAGATAGCAAGAACAAAAACATCTAATCATCAGAACTGTTAGAACTGCTGCCTGTTAAAGAAATGATGATCACACATGTATTTAGCAGTGTTCCACACATGGACACGCACATGAACAAACATGTACACCTTGTTTGAAACTGTTTTGCTTGTGGTTTTGTAACATCCATATAAATAAAACAAATAAAACAATAAAAATGTAACTTAAAACTAAATAAATAGAGGTGCTGGGGAGAAGATAATCATAGAGTGCAGTGGTGAATTGTACGAGACAGTTCCTCTCCTCGCTCCTCGCGAGACTTGAACTGGTGTCTTTGCTTCCTGTTTAATGAATGTCTGATTGGTGAACCTGACAACCCCCAAAGCAGCTTCAAAAGTAGATCTTGGGGTAAAAAAGTCTGGGCACCCCTGCTTTAAATCATGTAATGCACATTGAGTTACTTTGTGTATAAAGTGCGCGATACATATAAATTTGTGATGTTTTGCTCTTTCTGGTGCTTTAACCACTGGGGGGTATTTTGCACACATAAGATTTGCTTAAAAGGGTTATAATGATGCGACACTGTTTGCCTGTATATGGAGTTTTGCATTGTTTTTTTCCCACACCAAGGTAAATAGATGAGATAAACTGGATGACTTACATCTCAAGGTACCACTGTAATTTTTTTTTTTTAATTACCAAAGGTCATCTTTTGGAAGATCTTTTTATTTACATTGATTAAGGCGAAATAATTTACAATCTGAACAAGTCAAAGGTTGACCATCTTACTGTATTAACTGTATTTTTTATTTTATTATTGTTTTCTTCTAACATTAAAATGAATCTCCTTTCTGTCAGACTGTCTCCCAGGCTCAGTGTTTGGCCAATCAGGTGCAGCTCTTCTATGGTACGAAGAAGCAAGAGACGTTTCGGTTGGTAGAGACGTTTAACCACCATCCAGCAGAGTTTAAACACATGTTGGTGATTGCAGAGCTGGAGCAGAGTGGCATAGGAACTGTTCTCATGCCTACATCCTCACAGAAAGAGAAGCACTAAGCAGTTTGATGACAGGGACTCTGCATGGAATCTCACTTCAGTTCAGAAGTAATCTTATCCAGTTATGATGTTGTTGGACGCCTGGAATTGAAATAAATAAACTGAAGCAACACAGACTGGTTCATGTGCACATTTTTTAGGACAGCAGTTTCAGAGTACCCACCCTATTCCGAATCCTTAGAGGGAATGTTGGAGAGCGCTCCCTCTGGGGACGCCATCATTCTGCTAGGGGACTTCAATGCCAACATGGGCAAAACAGTGAGACCTGGAAGGATGTGGTTGTGAACAACAGCGCCCCCCAATCAGAACCTGAGGGATGTTCTGTTACTGGACATCTGTGCTCATCACGGATTATCCATAACGAACACCATGTTCAGGCATAAGGGAGTCTACATATGCACTTAGCACCAGGACACCGGAGCTCGCAGTTCAATGATCGACTTTGTAGTCGTGTCATCAGCAGTGATGAAAGTCCTCCGGATTTTACCGGAATTCCGGATTTTTTAATTTTCATGAAAATTGATCCGGAAATTTGAGGAAGATTTGCCTAAAATTAATCCAGATATTATTTGACAACATTGAACAAACATGCATTTGAGTTCGTTGTTCTGCTTTCACTTGACATTAATTTACGTGTTTATTTCATTAACATGGTTCATTAAACAAGCCTGCTGCAAAATAACCGGTATTCACCCAAAAACAGGAAATGCAAGTTAACCATACTGAGCATGTAGGAAAGTGCATGTTCAGAACTGCTTCAGGTAATGCGGGCGCGTTTACGTCGAAAGTCATCAACATCATGAGCCATGTCAAAGGAAATTCAGTTACACCAGGAATGCTCATTGCGCCAATCGAAGGCAGTCTGACGGCATTAAAAAAAAAAAAAAACCTCAGGTGTGGCCAATACGTCTAGCGCGTGCACATAAAGGCGCGTTCTCGCAAGCCGGCCTCCTATTTACAGCAGTCCCGTGGTGCGTGCCCCCCCCACACACAACAATACATCACGATTGCCAACCTGGAATGTTTGTTCCAATGTATCGCTAGCATGTTGCCACGAAAACTTTCAGCATTTTCAAAACATTGCCAGTATAGACCGTTCGTGTTTATTCCTTGACAGGCCAGTGCATTTAACTTTTCTTCAGATAAAGTTTGACAAATCAAGAATTTTTATTAAAGAAAATTTTAAAATACCGTTTTATATCATGTTCTACTAATATCAGTTGAAAGTGGAAATGATCACTTCTGAGTTTTAAATTTTTGTTTTCTATTTTAGTTGCGTATTTGTTTATTTTAATTTTAGTTTACGGTTATATTAATCCAGTAAGTTATTTTAACGCCATCCCTAATCACACCCTATCTGTGAGCATGACTGACCACACCCTTACATTTTTCAAATGTGAGTAACTGTGTGCGTGTGTGTATGTGTATAAATAAATATATATATATATATATTAAAGACAACTCATTATACTATTAGTATTACTAGATCTATATCTGAGATAATGAGCAATGCGGTCAAGTGTATCAGTACAACGCGACATAAGTTTGACACTTAAACGTTAATAGTAATTACTACAGATCAACTTCAATTCAACTTCATCCTGGCCACCAGCTCTTCCACCTCCTTCCATCGAGTAAGCGCTACCAATCAATGCATGTCAAAACTAGCAGGCATTTAAACTTTTTTTTTCCCCTCTGCCAATTAAGTCCTTAAATTCTTGATCAGCAAACCTAATATTTTCTGCTTTGTGCCATTGTTAGGACACACCCTTACATCCTGCTTGTCCAATCAGTATTAGTAACATGTACTGCAGACTTTCCCTTTGCACAACTGTCATTGCACATTTATATGCCAAAATACATTACATATCCCCCTTTAAGGAGTTCCCAAAACTCATTACCAACTCATGACAACACAGTATTAACCCAATAAATAGACTATTAACCACAATTTGGGAGAATCTAATTGATCAAGGATTCCTACAAATGGTCAGAGCCATCTACTTAAAGGTCAACTTACACGTAAAGCATGATTTTTAGTATGTTTTCAATTTAAAAAAAAAAAAAAGTAGCCAGAATGGACCCATACGTTTTTTCACCAAACTCAGTGGAGGGACGACGTAATCCTTCTCCCAGAACGTAACAAAAGATCCGTGCCATAATAACTTAATAAAGTACATAAGTCAAGGGTGCTAAACATGTTAATGTGCATGGGCCTGGCGTTCACCGTCGCCAGGGCCGGCGTTCATCGCTGCCGCCGAGGCCACAACACCGCCAGGTCCAGCAAGTGGTCGCCGCCACGGAGGTGGTTTGGTCACACGCGGGAGGAGAAAGGAGCTCCACCGCCCCACCGGCTTCCGGTGTCTGGGCACCCCGATGTAGTTACTTCGCCTGGCAGGGGAACTACTGAGTATGCTACATGTATCCTGTCATACATATTGTGAGGGAGTCTGTTGTTACTGTAGTTAGAAGTGATCTGCATAGCATCTAAATATGGCTCAAAACGATAGGGTAATATTGCCCCGGTCATTTCACTCAATTGTGAGATGTTCTCTTCTTCAAAAAGGGCTTCCGTGACAGAAGGGGCGTCGGAAAAATTGGAAAATCTCTCTTGTTCCTCTCCCATAGCAGGTGCCACTACATGTTTTCCATGGCACAGCTTGTTTTCAATGGCGACAGTCCTAGTGTGACATCTGCAAATGATATTGCAGGCAATATGGCTGCCACTGGGATGTTGAGTGAGACTTCCGCAACTTTGCGCATCAATGACACACTCTCTGCTCATTTTTTTTTTGTACAGACATTAAAGTGAACAATATTATATGTAGTTTTCATAATATCTATTTTAAAATGTATATATGGCTGTCAGTTGACCTTTAAGGTTAATAATAACTAGGAAAAACAATTATTGTAATTAGGCCAAAACACTCCCTGCGTCCCCTTATTAACCATAAGGCATCACATGAACACCAGACAGCCAAATAAACCAAATTTTCAACCCATATTCAATGATTTAAATGTATGTATTTGATCAAGTAGCCTCTCTTGTGTGCCAAGACTCCGCGGCTTCCTGTCAAGAAAATCCTCTGCCACTAAAGAAAGGAGGAGAAGCCATTCTACAACATCCATTAGAATCTCTTTCTGCCACATACGAGAGAGGGTCTACACTGGAAAACACAGAATACAACACAGAAGAGGGAGTCCTCGGTCTCCGACTGAGATCCGTTCCAAGAGTAGCGACTTAACTCGAATTTCAACTTTAGTCAGATTTCACAATGAAAGTCAAAATTTAGGATGACCACTGGAATTGGCTTCAGTATTCCCGCGACCCTCGTGAGGATAAGCGGCTCAGAAAATGGGTGGGTATGGGTACTTCGTATGAAAAAATAAAATACATTAAAGTAAAAAATATAAGATGCTTCATTTATTATTAGGGAAGGGAGCCTGGGATGGTGAAGAATGAAAGGAGGCTATGTTCAGCCATTGCTAAGTCAGCAAGTGCAGGTAACCGTTGCTAGTGGCAAATTCCTCCTCGGCGTCCTCTCCTTTCTGCCCTTTCAAAGTTAGGTAAATACGGCGTGCCTTTTTCCTTAATGAACATGAGGCTGATATTTAGCCTACGTTGATTCAGATCCTCGATCCATCACGCAAGTAATTTTTGCATCTCTATTCCTCTGTCTATCCAACCTGTAGAGATCCTTTTTTCCTTCTTTTGTGGACAACCTGGTGTACATGTCGTCATATGCCTCTTGTTTAGCCTTCGGCAACTCTACCATTGCCCTAAGTCGCATTTCAATGTATTCCTTTCGCCTCTCCTCAGTCCTCCCACTGTGCCACTTCTTCACTAATTTCTTTCCTTGTATAACTTTCTGTATTTTGGTGTTCCACCACCAGGTCTCCTTCTTCCCTTTCCTACCAGACGATACACCAAGTACCCTCCTGCCTGTCTCTCTAATCACCTTGGCTATAGTAGTCCAGTCTTCCGGGAGCTCCTCCTGTCTCACCTCCTTTCGGAAGGCTGGACAATATTCTTCCTTTCTCAGCTTCCACCACCTGGTTCTCTGCTCTCCCTTTGTCTTCTCAATTTTCCTACAGAAGTGTGTCTTCTGCTCATATTAGTCATGACTGTATAACTCCCTCATACCCTCAGTTAAACATTGTATTGTAACCAGATGTTTGAAGCATGTCAATTCACCAGTTCACCTTCAGTGAACCTTGCTGAACTGTTTACTGGAGACCAGGACGTAGGAATGTGGCATTTATTCCCAGCTAGAACTGATTTAGTCATTAAGATGCGGGTCTTTTGTGATGCTCTTTATTTTATGATGCAGATCTCTTGTGATCTCTTTATTTTCCTTTCATACTTTTGTGATGCGGACCCAAATGCTGTAAGTCCTCTGGATCTTCGCACTTGTGATCTGCTATAGCCGTTGTCTGTAACTCATTTGTGCCCAGAATAGTCTGTCAGTAAAAGCTTCAATGAAACTGTTCCTTGTCTGTCTGTTTTTGGATAGCCAACATTCTCACTACCCAAAATTAAATGAACACGCAAAGGAAAAAAGGGTTGTCCAACAAATTGGTGACCCCGATGTGATTTCGGACTGAGGTGTTGGTTGACAGACAGAACATTGGCTGGGCAACAAATGATCAGGTGAGAGGGCATTTATCCTCCAAAAGTGATCTTCTGTCAGTAAACTGGTGTTGAGGTTCGTGTCACGTTTGAATTTGTGACATTGTGAAATTATAGTTTCTGGCTGTTTGAACAGTAGGGGAAATTGTGGGTGGTATAGTCCTGGGTTAGAGGACCTGGTGCGAGACCGTCGCGTCCCACCTAAATGGTGGAGAAGCCTTAGAGTATGTCGGCGTACCACTCTAAAAAGGGTTTAGAAGTGCCCCGTGTTCGGAGGTTGTGCCGACACAAAAAGGTTGTAAATCCCGTGACTGGCAGACAGAGGTTGAAGCCAGTCTGAAACTTTATGAACCGGGAGGTTGTCTCATTCTCTTGGGAGAATCCTACAGACTAGAATTCCTCATTTGAAATCAAAGGACAAAGCGTGTACACTATAAAAATAAGTTGAGAAGAATAACCCGGATGAACAGTGAAATGCACAATTGTAATTCTATTTTAGAAGAGGTTGTTTCATTCTGTCAAGAATCCTAGAAATGAGAATTCCTCAAATAAAATGAGATTATTTAAAATAAATAAAAGAAGTAAATGCGTAATTGTAATTTTATTTTAGGAGAGGATGTTTTGTTCTGTCAAAAATCCTAGAAACTAGAATTTCTCAAATAAAATATTATTTTAAAAATACTTTAGAAGTAAAAGGAATCGGGTGTTTTTGCAAATAGGACCAAACACCTTTAGAATAAAGATTCGAGTACCCTGGTAAGATATCAGGTACTTTTGTATAAGAGGATTTAGTGCTTTTGCTTAATTAAGGTTTGAGTACATTTGTTTGAGTAGTATCAAGTACTTTTGAGAAAATAAAGAGGTTCAAGCACTTTTGATAAAAGATGATTTAAACCAAAATGCAGGGAGAGTTTGATAGGGAAAGTAATGTCACGTCCCATCGGATCGGGGGTAGGACCCAAATGCAGGACTCGGACGATGCAAGGTAGTTCAAGGAGAAACGTTTATTATAAGCCAAGGTCGGGGATCGACCAGGCAGTCCGGTGCAGCAGCGGTAGTTGGGACGTCGGGCAAAGAGAGCAGGTGAGCGGGCAGGCAGGAGTCGGTACACAGGGGAACAATCAAAGCAGGCAGAAGTATCAAAGGAGTCAGGCTTACAAGGGTGGTCGGAGAACGGGCGAAGGTCGGTACGATCAGGGATACCGGAGCACACGAACGGGACGTGAAGATCAACAAACTGGCGGGGACCAATCGTCATCGGGGTGATATAAATACACAGACTAATCAGCCTGCATGAGACGCAGGTGTGCGCCTCAATCAGCGCACCCGCGCAGGCACCTGCACAGCTCATGACAAGTAAATGGTTCAATTTGCAGCAACTTCCAAACCATTCTGAAGAAGTGTTGCTAAGTGAACAAGTGAGGGATGCATATGATGTGTACGTGGCAGGGTTGTCTGAAAAAGAACGAGAGAATGAGAAAGAACAATTGAAAGAATGGATTAGGAAATGGTATGAGAATAGATGGTTTCCTCCAATGTCCTCAACTGCATGTTTGGTGACATTAATGACAGAAATGGAAAAAGCTTGTGCTAAAAGAGTGGTGGCTCTAAAATTGGAAGTAGAAAAAAATAACAGATTGTCTTGAAAAAGTATAAAGTTGAGAATGCTAAGAAAGTTATGGAAATAAAAGTGAAAGCAAGGATGATGGCGATGGGATGCGCGTTAAAAGTTATCCCGTTTAGCTGTCAAGGAAGAGAGTGTTGGTCTGGTACCATCAACACCCAAAGTGCCCTCCGTGCTGCCTCCTTACTTGGAAGAGAAACGGGTTTCTCCAAATAACCCACGTGTACCGTCACCTTACCATGAAGTCAGGAAAGCTTTAGGTGAATTTCAGGTCCAGTGTTGAATGTAACTGCGGGCCGACTTGAAGTAGATGTAGACGATCAAATGTCTCTCACGCACTCACAACAAACACCAAACATCATGGATACGGTAGCTCTGGCTGCTGGAGTGACGGCCACGTATTAGAGAATTAAAAGGAAAATTGGACAAAATTGTTCCCAAATCTTACAGGCTCCCATGTTGGCCAAAGTTGATCCGGCAACTGGTAACTCTGCTATGTTTTACAAACCTTTCTCTCCCACTCTCCCACTCTCTCCCACTGTGCCAATGCAGAAACTTCCACCTATGGAATCTGATGTCAATTGGCTTTAAGCAGTGCAGAGAGCAGTTACGGGACAAATGTTAATAGCACGTGATATCCGTGTCCTTCTTACACAATCATCTCCACTTTCAAAGTTGAATACACTGATGCAAAATTCAGGTTTTTCTTATCTCCCGATCAGCAACCTCTTACACGGGAAAATTATTTGACCTTGTCTACAGCATTAGACGCTTTGTGTCCCCTACCTGAGTATGTCATTTCAGATCTGGTTTTTGCTCCCAAAGCAGATGAGGAGGCCGCAGTTTTTCTTGACCGAGCCCTCACTGATTACACTCTAAAAACATGACACGTCCCTACAGGCTTCGATTTGCATTTGCAAGTGTTCAGAGCACCCATTTTGAAGGGCGTTCCCGGATCTGTGGCGCAAGCCATGGAGGCCAATCCGGACCTTCCTGGTACTGAGGTTGATGGTGGAAAACATAATTTGAGGAGACATGATAAAGAAAAAGAGTCTAAGGTTGACAAATACAAAACACAACTTGCCATGTTGCAGTTGCAAAATCTAAAAAGCAGGAAGAAGCCACTCTTGCTCTGATCTCATCTCCCTCTGTTGGTTCCGAGTGCATGATGTTACAATACTTTATTTCCCATCCCTGAGTGTGTCATTTCAGATTTGGTTGCTCCCAAAGCAGATGAAGAGGCCGCGGCTTTTCTTGACCAATCCCTCACTGATTATGCTCGGAAAACAGACCCCCCCACGGCCTCTGCCTTGCATTCGCAAGTGTTCTGAGCACCCATTTTGAAGGGTGTTCCCAAGTCTGTGGCGCAGGCCATGGAGGCCAATCCGGACATTCCCGCTGCTGAGGTTGACCGGTGGTTGGCACATCTTAAACTTCATTTCAAGAGATATGCTAAAGAAAAAGAGTCTAAGGTAGACAAACACAAAGTACAGAAACACAACATGCTATGTTGCCATTGCAAAATCTGAAAAAGCAGGAAGAAGCCGCTCTTGCTGTGATCTCGTTTCCTTCTGTCGGTTCCGAGTGCATGATGTATCAAGCAAGTTCATTCATGGGTCGAGATGTGCCCCCTGGTGGTCGTGACGTGCTTCAATTGTATACAGCCTGGTCATTGGGCCCGCTTTTGCAGACAGCAACCTCAAGCATGTGGATGGTGAGGCAGAGGGAGAGGACAACAACCTGCATGGGGATACATTCGAGGAGGTTACAATCAACCCTGAGAGAGAGGACATCTTACAGAGCACCAGCATTTACTGCAGCAGCAATAAGGATGCCCCTCGGTGCCAAAACAACAGTATCTGCCTCCCTCTGGTGGACAGTTTCCGCAATGATGGTGCCCTGAATCCACATGCTTCGGCCTGCAGGAGCCTTTGATTGATCTTGACAGTAGGAGGATCCACTTTATCATTTATAGTTGACACAGGAGCTCAGCATTCTACCATCACAGCCCTGTAACCTGATACCTGTCTTACCAGAAAAAGCATCTCACTTGTTGGATTCAAGGGTGAAGAAACTGCCCTGCAATTGACATCTCCAGTGACTGTTCAATGTTTTTCACAGACTTTTTTTGCATTCGTTTGTGTTTGCCCCTAACTGTTAAAAGATTGACTCTTTTGGGCAGAGATCTCCTCCTCACCACGTGCCCTCTCATCAAATGCAGCCGTGATGGAATTTCCGGATGGTAACGCCAACTGCTGCTCTGTCGCCTCTGCCTCCAGTGCCACCTCCTAGTTTCCACTTGTTGAACAATGCCCTGTGGCATGCACCACTGCCAACATCTATTGGGCAAGAGTAAATATTGACTCCAGTGGTTGTCTTGAAGTTGAGCACTTTTGGACTCTCTGGTCACCTTGGGTCCGTAACCTCAGATCTTGTGATATGGTAACTGATTGTATGCATTGCACTCTGTACTACAACAGATCAGGGGAAGACATTTGATAACATATGAGAATTGAACATGGGTGATTTGATTTTGTAGGCAAACCAGGTGTTGCCTTTTCAGTGTCCCTGACTCCTGAACAACTCAAATGGAGCATGATGGCGGATCCCCCGGATCCTTTTATGCCTTCTTCTCACCCACATGTCTCCTTAATGGTTTCGCCTCAGCACACAGCGAAGGATCTTGGTCCGTTTGTCCTGGCATGCACACGGGCCACGGATTGGCAAAATTCATTTCACTCTCAATTGCTCCTTTCCTTGTCACTTGATGCTTATTGGATTCAGTCTAACACATTTTTACCCACTTCTGCTTTGGAGCACCAGCTTCTGGATAGACACCATGGACATGAAACAACCGACAGCGATTTTGCTGGTCAACTTCTTGACTTCATTCCCACATTGCTGTGGTCCATATATCCCACTGATGTTGGTCTCTGCAAAGTCTCACCTGTTGCATTTCTGATGAAACCAGG
Organism: Syngnathoides biaculeatus; assembly: GCF_019802595.1. Taxonomy (NCBI): domain Eukaryota; kingdom Metazoa; phylum Chordata; class Actinopteri; order Syngnathiformes; family Syngnathidae; genus Syngnathoides; species Syngnathoides biaculeatus. Next base: position 625,321 of record NC_084646.1, read on the forward strand.
ACAAATTTATGATCCCCAATACTCTGTTAAAGAGGCTGGGATGATTGCCATTTCAGAAATTATTGACGGCCTTCTCAAAGCAGGGGTGTTATGTGAAATTCCCGGCTCTGATTATAACACGCTCATCTTACCAGTTGAAAAGAAAGACACTGGACAGTTTCGTATGGTCCATGACCTGCGAGCAATTAATACGGTCGTTCGAACTGCCACTTTGCCAGTTCTGAACCCTCACTTGGCATTATCCCAAATTGCATTAGCCCACACTCATTTCACTTGCATTGACTTGGCCAATGCTTTATTTTGCATTCCACTTGAAGCAATTTTTTTGCCAACTGTCTTTGTCAGTTGCTGTCTCCGCTCAAATTGCCTCATGGAGTTCGCCTGGTGCAGTATGTGGATGACCTCTTGCTAGCAGGTCTATCTGAAACTTCTTATCTTGAAGCCACCAACTCTTTGCTCTTTCATTTGGCGTCTGTTGGAGTGAAGTATTCCAAGTCCAAACTTCAGTTTGCCCGACCACAGGTTTCCTTTCTCAGACGACTGATCTCATGCCACGGCACAGGAATGTCTCCCTCTCACAAAGACGACATCCTCCATCACTTAAAAACAACAAATGTCAAAACCATGCTGGCCTTTCTTGGTCTTTGCAACTACTCCAGACATCATGTTCCAGACTTTGCTCAACTCACTCACCCACTCTGACAGATGGTAATTGACCAGGGTATGCAAAACCTTTCTGACACTCTTTTTGGACTACAGAAGCAGATACTTCATTTCCTTGAAACAGCGTCTTTCTACTGCTGCAGCCCATGCGATTCCTGATTACAGCCGCATCTTCAATCTTGACGTGTCTAAAAAGGTCAGCAGTATTTCTGAAGGGGGAAGGAGGAAGTCAACAAGTTTGTTTGTATGAATCCAATCCATTGGAAAAATACGAGCAAAGACATCCAATTTCCGCTTCTTTCGCATTGCTGAGCCAGAGTGAGAGAAAACATTTCCCATTGTTCTCCATCACCCGCTGACTGTGCGAACATCACACAGTACAGTCCAGTACGTCACAAATCAAGCTTTCACCATGACTGGAGGAAGACAGAGGAAAATTGAGGCAATTTTAACACAACCACATATTCTCTTTACTCATGAAGGAGTAAACATGGCTGAAGGTCTGCTCAAAGGAGAACCGCATTGTTGTGTATGAAGAACTACGGAAGAAGACTCACTTCGCCTCCATCACCTGGTTAGCATCTGAGGGCCAAGGATATTGAAGTCTGTAAACATGAGATCCTGGAAAAACAGTGATTTTAATGTCTGGTGTCTGAGTACAATGTCCAACATCAAAGTGTGCAGAGGACTAAACTAATTTAGGCAGTTCGTTTAACATTGACTCACATGTTCTCTAGTTAGGGTCTCGTGTTCTAATATGGTCATATTAGTTGTCAGAGGTGCCTCAGGAACAATTATGCGGTATGCTTTAGCTTTAAGAGTGGTTTGTACTGGTTCAGGGAGACCTGCCAGGATCACAGTCCTGAACATATCCTCCTCCAAACCAAACTGTCCATGGTGACGTTCAGTCGTTTCAGTCCAGAGTTTAGTACACTTAGACAGGTGCTCAAATGGGTCAGTTTTACCATAGAGGAAAGAAGTGGGTGCGGCCGGAACAGGAGTGAGGAACCTCTCTCTGACAGCTGCGGCTACATGCTCGAAGTATGCCCTCAATATAGTTCTATTGGGTACGTTAACTGTGCCTGCAGCTGTCTCGATTTCTCGTTGTTCAATACTAGTGCATGACCTAGATGCTGCTTGTCTCCAGTCTCCCATGCAGAATGTATATCCCGATAAAGTTTCCAGAAAACTAGACAGCCATGCATTACCACCAGAAGAGAGACGGGGCCAGCAAGCAGTAAGACAATCAAGATCTTTAAGATCAAACAGCTTGTATATTGGACCTGCTGGATCTATCATAAGCATCATTGTAAAGCAAAGCAAAGCAAATTTATTTGTATTGCGCATTTCATACACGAGGTAACTCAATGTGCTTTACACGATTAAACGCATTTGAAAACAAAGACATAAAACATTTAAAATGGGATAAAAACAATAAAAATGACAAACACAATATTAAAAAGTCAATTAAAACCGCATACAGTACAAGTAATAATATCAAAGTGGATATATTCTAAAAAGCATGAGAAAAAAGAAAAGTTTTCAACCTTGTAGCGTTTTGTTTGCTTGTTATATAATATAATATAATATAATAATAATAATAATAATAATAATAATAATAGTTGTCGTTATTTCCGCCTCCAAGAGAACGCTGGAGACCATTTTAGCCAACCCCCCACTTAAGTGCTTCTCGCTTACTCTCTGTCTGTGTGTGTGTGTGGTGTACTTACATGTGGTTCAAGGTGTGGACGTGTTCGATTTGCCTTGTTCCTCATTTCCAGTCCTTTTTACTCAGGTCAAAATATCAAATAAAACTTTTCTCAGCCCTCCGTCATGGGCTCCTTGATGCCCTCAACGTCACATGTCACCTTATCTGCTCACCTGGTCCCTTTCCAACTCTCCCCCACATAGGGCGAAGAGAGTGTTGGATACAAGAGCGTGGACGGCGCCGGTCCAGGAGTAATTGTACCATCTTCTTTACTTACTTTACCTTCGTTCAACTTACCATTTTTCTTCAACGTTGCCAACCCCATCACCGTCATGCACAGTACGCCTTACTTTGTCCCAATCACAAATTTTAGCCAAGTTGTGTTTTTGCCATTATTTTAATGCGCGCTTCCTTTCTTTGTCTTGCTTCTTTTTGGCAACATTAGCCGTTATTTGACGTTCAATTTCAATGTATATTTCATCTTTAGTCAGATTATATTTATCACATTCACAATCAAATTCACCATACATGATTATTTTAATTTTGTGGTCACTCTTCTTCAACTAAACCCAACCCAATTCCTATCGTGCAACAAATTAGAACTTCTATACTATTCGGTTTTTTCGTACGTCACCTTGTGACGTACCAGGCTCGAACTGACGGCAAACCCTCTGTTTTTAAGGGATCCTATCCCCCTTAGGTGTAACAGGTAAACCTCACAGTGTAATTGTACGTCTACAATATACATCAGCTACGACAGGATATACAACTTCTCTTATTCTCACTTCTTTATCTCTTATTCTCACTTCTTTATCATCACATTTTCAATAATTCATATGAGGCATGAACAATCTGATACCAATGACTTCTCAAATTTAGGCAGTTCAATATGCTGAATTCGAGACTCAGTAACAGGTTTTTGCTTACCTTTGGTTTTATGTGGGTCAGGACCTGGAGAAGTCAGAAGTACAGACGATCACCCTCGACTTGTCCATAAAACACTCCTGTGTTTCTCATATCTCTAAAAATAAATGTCATCTGTTGATGGGCGTTGGCTGACAGATGACTTACGGTCAGGGTCACCAAGAAATTGTAGGGATTTGAGGAAGAGATGACCAATGATTAGACAAGTTAACAGCAAAGGAATTTATTACAAAGGAATATGCAATACAGACGTCCGGGTCTTGTTTAGGTATCTGACGCACATGAGACTTGTGTCTTCTGGCAGGTTAGCCCAAAGAAGAAGACAAAGGCTGCCCATCCATGGTAAAAGTGGCTACCCCCCCCCCCCCCCCCGCGCCAAAGCACAGGTTTCCTAGAAAATTGGATCAGACAATGGAACTCATTTAAAAAACAAACATCTCCAGGCTATACAACAAATGTTAGGTTTAAAACATCATTTTTGGTCTGTGTATCATTCCCAATCACAAGGTCGGTAACATTAAGGAAAAGATAGCTCAGGCTTTGGCTTCACCACACTCAATTGGTTGCAAGCTCTTCCATTGGCATTAATTAACGTTCAAATGTCATTAGATTCTTCTCAAGGTTGGACTCCAGTCGAGTATCAAACTAACATACTGTTTCCTGCACCCAAAGCTCCATTGGCTGCAGCTGAAGTTCCAGGCCCACCTGGGCTCAAACAACTAACCATCAATTTCTCCCATTTGACAGAAAGACTACCAGATGCTCCCCTCGAAAAGAACATTTGTGAATCTGTGTGGTTATAAGTGTTTAAACGAAAATGGTCTGAACCTAGGTGGACAGGTCTCTTCTAAATCACTGAGCGGACAGCCACAGCAGTACGTCTTGAAGGAAAGGGGGACACGTGGTTCCACATCTTGTCTACACGATCCGCCAGATCCACCTCAGGCTCAGCGATCCCTCCACCTGACGACAACCGGAAAACCACGTCTTCTCCAGTGCTGACTTAATGACATCATTCAACAAGGGTTGATTTCACGGGACACAGGCAGAATAATCCTGGTGAATCAACCTGGGACCAAGTAGTCTAACCCCAAGGTCCTGAAGAATCCGACTGCACCCCAGCTCGAATCATCCCAGAGGAAAAGATCCCTGTGTCAGCATGTGATTACTGCCACCATTGAGAAAAAGGACATTAATGGTCCTCCGCCCTATATGATGGCTGAATTGCTCCCCCTTCAGGCCCAATTGGACACTCCTGGTACCTTTATTTAATTTTGCTTATTTCAGGTGTCAGACTCTTTCGAGTCCGAAAAGGGGATTGAAGGTCCCTTATGGCCCCTTATGGTCATATTAGTCACGACTGTATAACTCCCTCTTACCATCAGTTAAACACTGAATTGTAACCAGATGTTTGAAGCATACCAACTCATCAGTTAACCTTCAGTGAACCTTGCTGACTGTTTACTGGAGACCAGGATGTAGGAATGTGGCAGTTATTCCCAGCTAGAACTGGTTTAGTCATGATGATGCGGATCTTTTTGTCATGATCCTGCCGCTCCAGCATGAGCTGTGCGGGTGCCCGCGTGGGTGCCCGCGCGGGTGCACTGATTGAGGCGCACACCTGCGTCTCATGTGGGCTGATTAGTCTGTGTATTTATATCACCCCAATGACGACTGGCTGGCGCCAGTTCGTTGAGCTTCATGTCCCGTTCCAGCACTCTCGTATCCCCTGATCGACAACATTCGCCCGTTTTCCGACCAACCTTGTAAGCCTGACTCCTTCGTTACTTCTGCCTGCTTTGATTGTTCTCCTGTGTACCGACTCCTGCCTGCCCGCTCACCTGCTCTCTTTGCCTGACGTCCCACCTACCCCTGCTGCACCGGACTCCCTGCTCGATCCCGGACCTCGGCATATAATAAACGTTTCTCCTTGAACTACCTTGCGTTTGGTGGCCTGCATGGCCACCAGACTAGGGTCCAGGGGGGGGGGTGCCCTCCTCCGGACCCCCTTCCGTCCACCCCTGCCTGTGTTAATTATTGTCTGTGTTTTTTCGTTTAGGCACGTCTGGGAGCTGTGCCTTTGAGGGGGGGGGTACTGTCATGATCCTGCCGCTCCAGCACGAGCTGTGCGGGTGCCCGCGTGGGTGCCCCCGCGGGTGCGCTGATTGAGGTGCACACCTGCATCTCATGCAGGTTGATTAGTCTGTGTATTTATATCACCCCGATGACGACTGGCCGGCGCCAGTTCATTGAGCTTCATGTCCCGTTCCAGCACTCTCGTATCCCTAATCGACAACCCGTGTGTACCGACCTTCGCCCGTTTTTCCAACCAACCTTGTAAGCCTGACTCCTTCGTTACTTCTGCCTGCTTTGATTGTTCTCCTGCGTACCGACTCCTGCCTGCCCGCTCACCTGCTCTCTTCGCCCGACGTCCCAACTACCGCTGCTGCACCGGACTGCCTGCTCGATCCCCGACCTCGGCATATAATAAACGTTTCTCCTTGAACAACTTTGTATCGTCCGAGTCCTGCATTTGGGTCCTACCCCCGTTCCGATGGGACTTGACACTTTTGTGATGCTCTTTATTTTATGATGTGGATCGCATGTGTTACTCTTTGTGATGCTCTTTATTTTCTTTTCATACTTTTGTGATGCGGACCCTTCTGATAGTATAAGAATGCTGAAAGTCCTCTGTATCTTAGCACTTGTGATCTGCTACAGCCATTGTCTGGAACTCATTTGTGTCCAGAATATTCTGTCAGTAAAAACTTCGAAGACACTTTTAATTGTCTCCAGTCTGTATTTGGATAATCAACATTCTCACAACCCGAAATTAAACAAACACGATGAGGAAAAAGCGTCCTCCGACACTACCCACCACCAGAGTCATCCTGCGTGGTTCTACAACACAGAATAGAATCCACCTGCGTGCTTCCACCTCCGCTCTTGTAGGTCAATATATGTTCCTGCCTCTTCTGGAAAAAAGTGTTCACGACTGCCATTTCCATCCTTTTTGCAAAGTCCACCACCATCTGTCCCTCAAAATTCCTTTCCTGGATGCCATACTTACCCATCACTTCTTCATCACCCCTGTTTCCTTCAACATGTCCATGACAATGGGATGTTCAGAACTACTCAATCTAGTTCCTTCCAGAATTTCTCTTTTAACTCTCGGTCACATCCTACCTGTAGGGCAAAGCCACTAATCACATCATACATAACACCCTCAATTTCAAATTTCAGCCTCATCACTCTTTCTCATACTCTTTTCACCTCCAAGACGTTCTTAGCCAGCTCTTCCTTTAAAATGACCCCTACTCAATTTCTCTTCCCATGTACTCCATGGTAAAATAATTTAAACCTTGTTCCTAAACTTCTAGCCTTACTACATTCCACCTGGTCTCTTGGATGCACAATATATCAACCTTTCCCCTAATCATCATGTCAACCAACTCCTGAACTTTTTATTCATGATCATTGGCAAATTTAAGACGGGCCATGACATGTGGTGGTTTCAGCAGGGGAACCTTCAGTGCCATGCATTATTTCAAACCAAACGGTGGTTCCAGCTCTTTTCAGGTCTTTGACCAAGTCCTGTTGTGTAGTCCTGGGCTGATTCCTCATCTTTCTAAGGATCATTGCAAAGCTGTGGGAACTATAGAGGAATAAAGTTGATGAGCCACACAATAAAGTTATGGGAGAGAGCAGTGGAGGCTTGACTCAGGACATAAGTGTCTGCGAGCAACAGTATTGTTTCATGCCTAGAAAAACGCTAACCCTAACCAGTTGAAAAAAAATCATAGGAGAATGCCAACTATGCATGGTGCCACATCTTTCAACAGAAAAAAATGTCTTCAAGTGGGGTAAATTGTCGAAAGAAAGACTGAGCAGTGTAGAGGATGAAGAAAGGCGACGACACCATCGCCATCTCCTGGACAGCGACGTGAGAAGGTGGCGACACCATCGCCATCTCCTGGACAGCAACGTGAGAAGGCGGCGACACCATCGCCATCGCTACCTCCTGGACAGCAAGGTGAGAAGGCGGCGACACCATCACCGCCACCTCCTCCTGGACAGGAACGTGGGAAGGCGGGGACACCATAGCCGCCACCGGCCAGTTCGTTCTGTCACGTCCCATCGGAACGGGAGTAGGACCCAAATGCCGGACTCGGACGATGCAAGGTAGTTCAGGGAGAAACGTTTATTATATGCCGAGGTCGGGGATTGGGCAGCCAGTCAGGTGCAGCAGCGGTAGTTGGGACGTCGGACGAAGAGAGCGGGTGAGCGGGCAGCCAGGAGTCGGTACACGGGAGAACGATCAAAGCAGGCAGAAGTATCAAAGGAGTCAGGCTTACAAGGTTGGTCGGAGATCAGGCGAAGGTCGGTACACACAGGTTGTCGATCAGGGATACGAGAGTGCTGGAACGGGACATGAAGCTCAACGAAGTGCCGCCGGCCAGTCGTCATCGGGGTCATATAAATACACAGCATAATCAGGCTGCATGAGGTCTCAGGTGTGCACCTCACAATCAGCGCAACCGCGCAGACACCCGCACAGCCCGGGCTGGAGCGGCAGGATCCTGACACAACTCCTTGAACTCAAACCACTGAAATAACAGGATTGTAATGGAATATTATGCAACGGCACTTTTGTGCATTTATTTTAGCAGTAACTGTGCCTTGATGCTTTATCTTTTGTTTTTTTTATTTTTATTCTATTTTATTGCACCTTGCACCTTGTGGAGAAGCAATCATCATTTCGTTGTATGCACATCATATAATGATATCAAAGGCTTTTGATTTGATTTGATTATTTGTACTTTACTAGGTATTTACTTTTACTGTTTGGACTTGTATTGTTTTTCAAAAATTGTCTTTACAACAATTATTAAAAATAACCTGTGTATTAACTGATGTACCGGTAATACATATCTCAGGAGAGGCCACAGGACACGCTTGTCCTGGTCGCTTTAATTCACAAAACAAAATCCCTCAACCGACTAAAATAAATCCTCAATGATGACATCACATTTTATTAATTCTGTTGATAACACGTTACAGTCTTAAACAAACTATTTAACACTGTTTAACTTAAACTTTGTACAGAAACATTTTTTTCATTAAATATTTGTGCATGAAATGTTTGTGGATAGTTTATCCACTACATCACACATCCTAGGCCAAGCCTTCAAAAGAACCATGGCTGAATGTATTTATTTATTTATTTGTGTGATACAGCTGCAAATAAGTGTTTGAACACCCAAGAAAACCAATGTTAATATTTGGTACAGTCGCCTTTCTTTGCAATTAAAGAGGTCAAACGTTTCCTGGAGTTGTTCACCAGGTTTGCACACACTGTTGGAAGGATTTTGGCCCACTGCTCCACATAGATCTTCTCTAGATCAGACAGGTTTCTGGGCTGTCACTGAGAAACACGGAATTTCAGCTCCCCCCAAAGATTTTCTATTGGGTTTAGGTCTACAGATTGGCTCGGCCACTCCAGAACCTTGATATGCTTCTTACGGAGCCACTCCTTGCTTTTCCTGGCTGTGTGCTTCGGGTCATTGTCATGTTGAAAGAACCAGCCACGACCTATCTTCAATGCTCTGACTGAGGGAAAGAGGTTGTTCCCCAAAATCTCACAATACATGGCCACGGTCATCCTCTCCCTAATACAGTGTAGTTGTCCTGTCCCATGTGCAGAAAAACACCCCCAAAGCATGATGCTAACACGCCTATGCTTCACAGTCGGATGGTGTTCTTGGGATGGAACTCATTATTCGTCTTCCTCCAAACACGGTTAGAGGAATTATGACCAAAAAGTTCCATTTCGGTCTCATCTGACCACAAAACCTTCTCCTATGACTCCTCTGTATCATCCAAATGGTCATTCGCAAACTTAAGACCGGCCTTGACATGTGCTGGTTTAAGCAGGGGAACCTTCCATTGGCATGCATGATTTCAATCCATGATGTCTTAGTGTACTACCAACAGTCACCTTGGAAATAATGGTCTCAGCTCTTTCAACACCATTGGCAAAGTCCTGTCGTGCAGTTCTGGGTTGAATCCTCACCTTTCTAAGGATCATTGAGACCCCACGGGGTGATATCGGGCACCACTCCGATTGAGATTGACTGTCATGTGTAGCTTCTTCCATTTTGTAATGACTGCTCCACCAATGGACCTTTTTTCACCAAGCTGCTTGGCAATTTCTCGGAAGCCCTTTCCAGCCGTGTGGAGTTGTCTCTGGTGTCTTTGGCCAGCTCTTTGGTCTTGGCCATGTTACAATTTTGAGTCTAATTGTATGGGGTGGACAGGTGTCTTTATGCAGCTAACGACCTCACACAGGTGCATCTGATTCAGGATAATACATGGAGTGGAGGTGGACTTTTAAAGGTGGACGAACAGGTCTTTGAAGGTCAGAATTCTAGCTGATATACAGGTGTTCAAATACTTATTTGCAGCTGTATCACACAAATCATTAAAAAAAATCATATATTGTGATTTCTGGATTTTCCTTTTTAGATTATCTCTCTCATTGACATGCACCTAGGATGAAAATTTCAGACCTTCCATGATTTCCAATATATATAATAATATAATATATAATAATAATATAATAATAATAATAATATAATATAGCAGGGTGTTCAAATACATATTTTCCTCACTCTAACTGCACAATCTTGTTCAACCTACACAATTTGTATAATGAGGATCGTGAGGACGACTCAACCTGCAACTCCTGGAGTGAGAGTTATTGGTTTGAATCCCTTTCATCCCCATATCCTTGCTATTTACATATCCTTTACAGTTTTCAAACTCGAACCTTCTTACCCACATACCCTTTTAACTTTAACAAAGACTAGGTAGTATTTGAATTGTGTTACTTATGTGCAGACTTTATTTGACTGCTTCTATTTGGACTTTAACATTAACATAGTTGTATGTGAATTGTGCACCTTATATGTTGATTTTATTATTTTAATTGCTTTTTTGACAATCCGCAGCCCTTTGGGGAACACAATATTGTGAGACCTGTAGGCCGGTCCCAAGCCCAGATAAATGCAGAGGGTTGCGTCAGGAAGGGGATCCGGCATAAAACTGTGCCAAACATATACTAGTGTTGATCAAACGAATTCCATAATGGATAGGTCCTGGCACAGGCTAAATACACCCGCCCCCAGCACTGTAAATCTGCAAGGAGTAGGAAGAAATTCAGATAATGTAGGGTGGAGGCAAAAGAGAGAAGGAAAGTGCCCAAGTCATCAGAAGAAAAGGAATACAGACCCTTCAACTGTGTGTAGGGACTATGAATGTTGAGACTATACCAGGAAAAGCTCAGGAGTTAGTTGACATGATGATTAGGAGAAAGATTGACATATTATGCATCCGGGAGAGCAAGTGGAAAGCGAGTAAGACAAGAAGTTTAGGAAATTATTTTACCATGGAGTAGATAGGAAGAGAAATGGAGTAGGGGTTATTCTAAAGAAAGAGCTAGCGAAGACTGTCTTGAGTATCAGTATCAGATCGAGAGACGAGGCTGAAAATAAAAATTGAGGGTATTGTGTATAATGTGATTAGTGGCTATGCCACCCAGGTTGGATGTGACCTTGAGTTGAAAGAGAAATTCTGGAAGGAACTAGACGATGTAGTCCTGAGCATCCCAGTCAGAGAGAGAGTTGTGATTGGTGCAGATTTCAATGAACATGTTAGTGAAGGAAACAGGGGAAATGAAGATGTGATGGGTAAGTACAGCATCCAGAAAAGGAACTTTGAGGGTCAGATGGTGTTGGACTTTGCAAAAAGGGTGGAATTGGCAGTGGTGAACACTTATTTCCTGAAGAGACAGGAACGTAGAGTGACCGACAAGAGTGGAGGTAGAAGCACGCAGGTGGATTATATTTTGTGGAGACGATGTAATTTGTAGGAGGTTACGGACTGTGAGGTAGTGGTGGGGGAGAGTGTAGCTTGTCAGCATAGGATGGGGGTGTGTAGGATGACTCTCGTAGCGGGTAGGAAGATAAAGAAGGCATGGGTAGAGCAGAGAATCAGGTGGTGGAAGTTGAGAAAGGAAGAATATTATATGGCAGACAGGAAGAGCTCCCAGAAGACTGGAAAACTACTGCCAAGATTTTCAGAGAGGCAGGCAGGCGAGTGTCTTCTGGTAGCAAAGGGGAGAAGTAAACTTGGTGGTGGAACCCCAAAAAACAGGAAGTAATTCAAGGAAAGAGATTAGCGAAGAAAAAGTGGGATACTGAGAGGACTGAGGAGAGGCGAAAGGAGTACATTGAGATGCGACGTAGGGGAAAGGTAGAGATGGCGAAGGCTAAACAAGAGGCATATGATGACATGTACACCAGGTTGGCTACGAAAGAAGGAGAAAGGGACCTCTACTCGTTGGCCAGACAGATGGATAGAGATGGGAAGGATGTGCAGCAAGTAAAGGCGATTAAGGATAGCGATTGAAATATGTTGACTGGTACCAGTAGTGTGTTCAGTAGATGGAAAGAGTACTTTGAGAAGTTAATGAATGAAGACGATGGGAGAGAAGGGAGAGTAGAAGAGGCAAGTGTGAATGACCAGGAAGTGGCAATGATTAGTAAGGGGGAAGTTAGAAAGGCACTCAACAGATGAAAAATGACATACCAGTGGAGGTATGATAGCAATTTGGAGAGGTGGCTGTGGAGTTTTTGACTTATTCAACAGAATACGAGCTTGAGAGAAGATGTCAGAAGAATGGAGGAAAAGTGTGCTCGTCCCCATTTTTAAGAACAAAGGAGATGTTCAGAGCTGTGGAAACTTTAGAGGAATAAAGATGGTGAGCCACACAATGAAGTTATGGGAAAGAGTAGTGGAGGCTAAACTCAGGACAGAACTAAGTATCTGCGAGCAACAGTATGGTTTCATTCCTAGAAAGAGTACCAAAAATGCATTATTTACCTTGGGGATTCTCGTGGAAAAGTACAGAGTAGGTCAGAAGGAGCTACATTGTGTCTTTGTACACCTAGAGAAAGCCTATGACAGAGTACCAAGAGAGGAACTCTGGTACTGCATGAGCAAGTCTGGTGTGGCGTAGAAATATGTTAGAATGGAAGAGTGACGCTCCAGGGAGAAGAGATAGCGAGGATGGACGATATCAAATACTTGGGTTCAACAATACAGAGCAATGGAGAGTGCGGTAAGGAAGTGAAAAAAACGGTCCAAGTGGGGTGGAACAGGCGGAAGATGTCTGGTCTTCTATGTGACAGAAGAGTCTCGGCGAGGATGAAGGGCAATGTGTAGAAAACAGTGGTGAGGCCGGCCATGATGTATGGATTCGAGACGGTGGCACTGAAGAAACAACAGGAAGCAGAACTGGAGGTAGCAGAAATGAAGATGCTGATGTTCTCGCTTGGAGTGAACAGGTTGGATAGGATTAGAAATGAGCTGATTAAAGGGTCAGCCAAAGTTGGATGTTTGGAGACATGGTTAGAGAGAGTAGAATTATTTGATTTGGACATGTTCAGAAGTGAGAGAGTGAGAATATTGTTAGAAGGGCACTGAGGATGGAGCTGCCAGGCAAAAGAGCGAGAGGAAGACCAAAGAAAAGGTTGGCTTGGATGGAAAAAGATAACACGCTGTGCCGACCCCTCAGGGGAAAAGCCGAAAGGAAAAGAAGACTACTGCACCTACTGGAAACTTGTTTGACGTGTCGCAATAAAAAAATATTGTTTTGAACACTACTGTACAATGGTACAACAGCAGACAGACACTCAATTGACAGATTCTTTCTCCACGCACAGTTGTGCAAAGGATGCAGTCTTCAAGCATGTAGAGCAGTTACAATGCCTGTTAAAGTGATAGTGACCTTTGCACAAAGGGTGTCAAGACTTCAAGGAGTGTATGCAGTTTAAAGTGAGTATGTTGGTAGAAGGGTGCTGAGGATGGAGCTGCCAGGCAAAAAGAGCGAGAGAAAGACCAAAGAAAAGGTTGATTGATGTTGTGAGGGAAGACATGAGGACAGTGGGTGTTAGAGAGGAGGATGCACGAGATAGGGTTAGGGTCTCAAGACTTCAAGGAGTGTATGCAGTTTAAAGTGACTCGTGGTCCAATGGTCTGGGGCCATGTCGATTGTGGAAATATTGCAGTTAGACCTCAGTCGATTGTGCAAGTGATGCAGATACTACTCAGGTACGAGAGGTTAGTATCAGTCAACAACAGATGTGCAAATGGTACAGAGAGGTCACACTTCCACAGTGAGTGCAGGAATAATCTATAATATATAAAACTAATTGTCCCATCAGAATGTGACAACAACCTAGAGTCAGAAAATTGGCAGTTGAACATGGAATTTAGCTGTTCAACAATTTGACTGCAAGAGGGAAGATGCTGTTTGAATGGCTGCTTCTTTTGTGGTTGAAAATGGATGGATGGATGGAAATTGGTTGAGAAATAGGCTACAACTTAATTTCAATGTCCACGTTTTGCCTTTGATGGGAATATCCCCTTCCTTGAACATGGCCACTACATTGACACATCTATTAGCCGGGCAGTCCCATTGCGCTGGTGTTATTTGGCCTTCTTCTGAAAGGAGAAAATATTTAATATTTCTGGTTCTGACTGGAGGCAATCTTTCACTGAATCAATTAAGCGTGACATTCGTCTCAATGTGTCCAGACTGACAATACAATACATATAAAATTGTTGAAGTCAAATCCAAAACTTCCTTACTGGAATACAATACGAATTCATAAACAGCAAATTCAAATTCAAAACAAAAAATCTATCTGTCCATCCACTTCCTGAACCGCTTTTCCTCATTAGGGACATGGATGAGTCTACCCCAGGAGACTTTGGACATGAGGCAGTGTGGGCTGTGCTGTGCTGTAATGCTGTTTGATCCCCAAGTTAGTACAGTGGAAACTCGGAATCTGGACGTACACAATTCGTTCTTGTGAAGTCTTCAAAATCAGAGTTGTTCAACTTCTGAAGGATATTTTCCCATCGGAAATAATGTAAAAGAGTTTAATCCATTCCCAACCTTCAAATAGTAAATTCCAATTTTAATTCCTAAAAATGTAAAAACACGTACACCCTGCATTTAAATAATAAAAAAATGCATAAACGTAAAGCAACTTAAATTTACCTTTTTGGTGGTGGTACGATGGCATCGGAGGGACTTGAGAAGAAAGGAAGAAGTGTCAAAGTCACGCCTCCATGATTTGACATCGTAATTCTCCGGTAGAATCTCCATTTCTTCTATTATCTGTTGCCTTTGCTGTGTAATGCTAGTCACTCCTTCGGCGCATTTTATTACACTTGTATTCTTTAGGACAGTCGAAATAATCCACTTAGCCATATGATGCTTGCTAAGAAGACCCGCAACAAACACGCACTGTATTTCCGTACTTAGCATACTTAGATCCACTGTGGTTCACTCAGCATTCCTTTTCCTTAGCTGTCTACCACTGTCTTCCTTTGTGCCCAGTGGAAAAATAAAAAACAATCTTGAGAGGCACGAGCAAAGGTTTATGCTCACGCTATGAGCACGTACTGGCATGCTATGACTGACTCTTAAGACTTCAAGTGAGCAGTGGCTCATCTCAACACTGCCTCATGTGCATTCGTTGTTGGTCTGTTTGAGTCCGCTATCTGGTCAACATAGGTTTCAATACGGAGGGGTGTTCAGACACCGAAAACCGAGGCATGTTTTACGCAGATTTTTTTTTTTTGTACAAACGTTCGAATTCCGAGGTTCCACTCCAGGGCTGCACACGGTGTAGATCCTGCACTAGGGGATCACAGATTAGAGAAATCAAACTATAATAAAATTTTTGTTTTAATAAAACTTGGACCTAAATCCAAATACTTTTCCAACCATAAATTGTCATTGCTTCAGTTACCCAAGAAAAACAAAGATCAACCAAGACCCGAAAAACAATATGATGATTTTATTATTTTTCCTTTATTTCTGGTGATAAATGTGGCACTACATGATTAGAACGGGATCTCGATTATTTTTAATCAAATACTTTATAATGTATATTCAAATCATTCATTTCATGGCAAAGACAGAAGCTCATAAACACGTTTACTTTTTTCCTCCTTACTTTATCCATAAAATAAAACATTTGGAGCCCCTCAAAATTGGGGAATTAAAATATCTGACGTTTCTACAACAAATTAATGTAATGAGACCATAAAATAAAACATAAAATCTTAACAAAAAATATACTAGTCATTTAAAATATGTGGTGATAGAACTTTTTGTCACTGGACATAAACCAAATTATCAAACAAACAAACAAACAAAGGCAGTTCACTTTTTCTGTTGGATGAACTTCAGATTTACTGGGTGTCTGATGTGTGGACCAATGAGCAAGTTTGGATTCGACTGCACCCCAGAGCCTGAAGAAAGATGAACAAAATTTGTGATCAGTGCTCATGAAACAAAGTTTGGTCATTCACATTAATGACTAATGTCTATGGCTTAATTGTCCACAACTGTTCTCATTTTGAGTTGTATGACAATGTGCAGTGGTGGTGCAACTGGTTAGACTCTTGGCCTTAAGAGTTCTGAGGTTTGGGATTCAAATCCTGGCCTGCCTAGATGGAGTTTGCATGTTCTCCCCGTGCCTGCATGGGTTTTCTCCAGGCACTCCGGTTTCCTCCAACGTCCCAAAAGCATGCATTAATTGGAGAGTCTAAATCTGCCTTGTGATTGTAACAGTTGTATGTCTGTATGTCCCCTGCGATGTGTACTGAATATCCTGCTCGATGATAGCTGGGATAGGCGCCAGCACTACCGACAGATCCGACAATGAATGAATGACAATGTGCAGCTCAGACAGGACGTAAATTAGTTTTGTCCATCCATTTTCCAAGTTGCTTATCCTCACAATGGTCACAAGAATTAGTGTTGTTCTGTTCAAAAGAATTAATCTTTTTAGTGAATCTGCTCCACTGAATCGGTTTATAAAATTATTTGTTCTTTGCGGTTGACTGCTGCTGTGCGCAAGATGAGTTGGCCTGGGAGTGGAAATGAAACTTCTGCTGTGTTTTCTTTCTCACTTCTGAATCTTCAGCAAATTGCCAATGGGCAGCCAGCATCCATGTGAGGGTGGGACTTCACTAGATGTATATTCCCGGTTCACCATTGCAGCCCTGCATATTCGCGTATGTTGCGCTCTAATTTTTTTTTTTTTTTTTTAGTTTACCATATTTTCACGATCTAGAGGTGTTAAATTCTGTTTTAAATAGATGAGGGACCACATTAGATATGGCGCTTTACAACAAAACCCACGTGCACACTCAGTTCCAACATTTGCAAATGTTGTGTGACTTGTCCAACAACGTACATTTAAACACACTTTACACTGTTGGCATGCCTGCCAGCATGTTTTATCATGTATGCAAACTACCATAAGAGAGCACTCACGAGGCAGTGAGGAACAATTGAATTTCACGTGTAAGCACAAGAAGCTTACATGGCTCCACATGCTGCCTTTGTAGGCAGGTCATTACTGACGATGCTGTAACAATCAGGGTCACATCGAAACTAAAATAATCACACCACAGCAAACAGAATAGCAAAACTAACAAATATGAGAAATAAAAGACTCAAACAATAACTGGCAATAAGATGCATTTTAAACGCTATTTACATGCACACAGCATGCTTTGCAGCACTAAGGACCCCCTCAGTGTTTCGCCTCCTTATTAAAAGTTATTGAAGCGATTTTATGAATGTTTGCCTCATCCTTCTTTATCTAGCGCACCATGGTTCATTCACGCCATCATGGCACTCCACAAAAATGTAACTTCTTTCGTCTTTGATCATATCTAAAAGTTTTACTTTTTCGGTAATCGTCATCATCTTCCTCTTCCGCATTGGAGGAAGCTTTCGCATCAGCGCAGTGCTTTGGGACCATTGTGAACAAGAGAGGTTATCGTGCAGACAGTCAACAGCATAGACGAAAGTGGTACGAAAATGGGAGAAAGGAAGGACAAAGGAAAGGGTGGGACAAATCTAAAACATAAGTTTCTGGGTGAGGCTTTGATGTTGCGCAACCAATCAGCGCGGAAGATAAATGCACATATGCTCTTATTGGTTGATGTAAGGCCTGGGACCAATCATGCACCATGTATCAATGCATCTTCCCGCAAAGGATGGATCCGTGAGAATGATTGACAGCTCCCTTTTGACCAATCAGTGAGTGTCATTTTCTGAACTCCACCCATGCTACCTTCAGCCACGATCCTTTACCCACAAACAAAGACAGCGCATTTTTACTTTAATCCTCTGAATTGCGAGTGTATCCTTCTTATATCCGATTCGGAAATATGGTGCTTTGATGTGGCTGGGGAACGTGTAATGGAGACGAGCGCTATCCAGAGAGATTACTGGGAGGATATCTGCTGCACTTTCCAACCCCAAAACGTAATTTAGATAAATGCAAAGGGTCGATTAAGGCTTGTGGCCGACATCACGACCATCTGAACGTAATGAAGATAAATTAGCACAAGGCCGTCTGTTCCAAGGTAAGTTATTCAATTCGTCGGTGTAACACCTACAGTCAAGAAAATAAGTATTTAAACACCCTGCTATATTGCAAGTTCGCCCTTTGAGAAATCATGGAGGGGTCTGAAATTTTCATCATAGTTGCATGTCCACTGTGAGAGAGATAATCTAAAAAGAAAAATCCAGAAATCACAATGTAGGATTTTTTCAGTTTATTTGTGTTATACAGCTGCAAATAAGTATTTGAACACCTGAGAAAACCAATGTTAATATTTGGTACAGTAGCCTTTGTTTGCAATTACAGAGGTCAAACGTTTCCTGTAGTTGTTCACCAGGTTGGCCCACTCCGCCACACAGATCTTCTCTAGATCAGACAGGTTTCTGGGCTGTCGTTGAAGAACACGGAGTTTCAGCTCCCTCCAAAGATTTTCTATTGGATTTAGATCTGGAGCCTGGCTAGGCCACGCCAGAACCTTGATATGCTTCTTACGGAGCCACTACTTGGTTTCCTGGCTGTGTGCTTTGGGTCATTGTCTTGTTGAAAGACCCAGCCACGATCCATCTTCAATGCTCTGACAGGGAAAGAGGTTGTTCCCCAAGATCTCACTGTACATGGCCACAGTCATCCTCTCCTTAATACAGTGTAGTCGTCCTGTCCCATGTGCAGAAAAACACCCCCAAAGCATGATGCTACCACCACCATGCTTCACAGTAGGGATGGTGTTCTTGGGATGGAACTCATCATTCGTCTTTCTCCAAACAAGGTTCGTGGAATTATGACCAAAAAGTTCCATTTCGGTCTCATCTGGCCACAAAATCTTCTATGACTCCTCTGTATCATCCAAATGGTCATTGTCAAACTTAAGATGGGCCTTGACATGTGCTGGTTTAAGCAGGGGAACCTTCCGTGCTATGGATGACTTCAAACCATGATGTCTTAGTGTATTACGGAGTCACCTTGGAAACAGTGGTCCCAGCTCTTTTCGGGTCATTGACCAAGTCCTGCCGTGTCATCCTGGGCTGATTCCTCACCTTTCTAAGGGTCATTGAGACCCCACGAGGTGATATCTTGCATGGGGCTCCACTCCAATTGAGAATGTTTAGCTTCTTCCATTTTCTAATGATTGCTCCAACAGTGGACCTTTTTTCACCAAGCTGTTTGGCAATTTCTCCGTAGCCCTTTCTAGCCGTGTGGAGTTGTACAATTTTGTCTCTGGTGTCTTTGCCCATGTTACAAGTTGGAGTTGTACTGATTGCATGGGGTGGAACTAACAGCAGATAACAACCTCACACAGGTGCATCTGATTCAAGATAATACATGGAGTGGAGGTGGACTTTCTAAAGGCTGACTAACAGGTCTTTGAGGGTCAGAATTCTACCTGATAGATAGGTGTTCAAATACACAAATAAATCTTTAAAAAAAACATACATTGTGCTTTATGGATTTTTCTTTTTAGATTATCTCTCTCACAGTGGACATGTACCAACAATGAAAATTTCAGAGCCCTCCATGATTTCTAAGTGGGAGAACTTGCAATATAGCAAGGTGTTCAAATACTTATTTTCTTCAATGTATAAAGGAAGGAGGAAGCTCGACCTGAGCCGGGTGAAACTCAAAGCTTCCAGCTGCACCTTGGCTCTGCTCTCAAGCGTTCTTATCCATGATTAAACATCAGTTGAATACAAATATTTTGGGCCTACGTTTACATGTACAGTACATACATTCAGACCGATAGAAAACACGCATACTGTCATAATCTATGGGCCTACATTTACATGTACAGTACGTACGTTCAGACCGATAGAGGACACGCATACTGTCATAATCTATGTAAATTAATTATCCACTATGAACATACATATCATTTCAAATGGGCATGTTTATGTAGCGTAAAAATGCAAACTTAACTTGCTTTACATAAACAATAGGCATCAGAAATCTTATCGCATTCGATGTCCAACATTAGTTTATAAGGTGGTTGATTCTTTGGCATGGACGGCCAAAACGTTGCAGAAACTTTAACTGGCATTCCCGTGACAACCTTGACATTAAGAATATATCCCTGTTCAAAGTAATTCAGGCCTTTCTGTCCACTCTTTGCCGATATTTCTGATGCCATGGGCAGAAAGGAAACAGAAATACTCTTGGGAATTTGGTCTAATGAATCACTCATAACATGCTTTGGCTGCATTGTGTCCGCCATTTTGATCAGTAGCTTGGGGTGCATAACAACAGTATCTAAGTAGGCATGGCTTTGGCGCACTACGCAGCTCTATCCATATGCCAATATGGCTGTATTTTCCCAAGTTTATTTTTTGAGGCTATTTTTTTTGGGAGGGGGTGAGAATAAACATGAAATGCACTGAAGCCCTAAAAAGTGAAGCGTGAAGTAACAAGGGAACACTGCACTACTCAGTGAATATACATACATGAGTGATTTTAACCATTCGTCCATGTGGGGTTAGCTTTCACTGTATTCTGTTTCTT
Source organism: Syngnathoides biaculeatus (assembly GCF_019802595.1). Taxonomy (NCBI): domain Eukaryota; kingdom Metazoa; phylum Chordata; class Actinopteri; order Syngnathiformes; family Syngnathidae; genus Syngnathoides; species Syngnathoides biaculeatus. The sequence continues at coordinate 645,607 of NC_084646.1, forward strand.
CAAGATTGGTTAACCATTCAAGTACATGAAAACAAGCACATGAGGCATGGCTCAGACGGTGTGTCCATAATCTTAACAAACGACTCCTAAAATCACGAGAGAAGAGACAAACATGCGAGTTAGACTCGCCACTGCAAGGCAAGCTGAAGTGACAGCAGCAGCGAATTAAAGATTTATTTGGATTGATTAGGGAAGAATTTAAAATCAGTATTTATTTAGACATGCATATAGTAGCTACGGAAAGTAAATTAGTATATTTTTCTCTCACATTGGAGCCATTTGCTGAAAAACACTAACAGAAAAAATTTGAATTGGCGAAATTTTTGCAGATTTATGTAAGAAAAACTGACACATCAGACAGCCACAATGAGAGGTATATTTAACTTGGGTGCTGCTGTCCATTTATTCTGATCATGCTTGAAATGGTTCTACATCTTCATTGGAATCCAACTGTTTGATTCTACTGATTAGACTAAGGAAAACCACACTCCTGTCTAGATAAGGAAAACCACACTCCTGTCTAGATAAGATCTTACAGCTCTTAGTGCATGGGAGAGCAAATGAGAATCAAGAGCTCAAAGGAACTTTCTGAGGATCTCAGAGACAGAAATGTTGCAATGATCTCAGATCTGCCCAAAGTAAAAAAAAAATAAAAAAAAAATCTGCTGCACCTAAGGTTCCTAAGGGCACAGCACCCTCCATAATGCTGCAATGACATTTCAGACATTTGGGACGTCCAGAACCCTTCCTATGTGTGGCCGTCCGGTCAAACTGAGCAATTGGGGGAGAAGAGCCTAGTTGAGAGAGGTAAAGAGGAACCCAAAGATCACTGTGGCTGAGCTCCAGAGATGCAATCGGGAGATGGAAGAAAGTTCTAGAACGTCAAATCCCTGCAGCCCTCCACAGTCGGAGCTGTACCTTAGAGTGCCGTGACAGAAGCCTCTCCTCTGTGCAAGACATTAAAAAGCACCCATGAAGTTTGCTATAAAACACCTGAAGGACTCAGAGGTGGTGAGAAGTAAGATTCTCTGCTCTGGTGACACCAAGACAGATTTGTTTGGCCTTAATTCTCAGCATTATGTGTGGAGAAAAACCAGGCACTGCTCACCACCTGTCTTGTACAGTCCCAACACTGAAGCATTGTGGCGGCATCATGCTTTGTGGGTGTTTTTCAGGTGCAGAGACAGGACGACTGGTTGCAATGGAAAGAGAGATGAATGTCACCCAGTACAGGGATATTCGGGACGAAAGCAGTCAACGAAAGACTGATCAAATTGCGGAAAGTTAACTTTCCAACAAGATAATTAACATAAGCACACAGCAAAAATAACAAAGGAGTGCCTTCAGAACAAGACATGACAGGTCTTACAAAAAACAGCAACATCTTTCATGACGCTGGGCCAAAAGAAATGTGCTAAAATTTTCTCACAAGTTTTGTTTTACCCCAAAATGACCTGCCAATAGACTTTCATGTGCCAATGTAAGTACATGCTCTCGAAAAACTTTTGGAACCACAATTTGATGATGTAATTTCCATTCATCCCCCGCAGGAATTTCCGGTGACCTATACTTCCTCATCAAAACACCATCCTGGAAGTAATAAACTGGAATACTAGGCTCTTCAAAAGAAACAGCATTAGTTGCTAGCTAGCGAGTCACTGCGCAAGACGGAAATATACCCGGAAAGTCACACTCTCACTTCTCTGTATTGGGCGAACACTCCGGATAAACAATGACAATAGGATCAGCGCCAACTTGTGCCCCTCTGTTCGTGATGCAATGCAGGAGGCACCAGAACTGCATCAATGATGTATTCCACAGCGATTCACCAAAGGTAGCTACAATAGATCTTTTTCTGATTGGAGATGAGTCAGATCCTTCTTTTGTACGCTTGGCCAAGGATCTGTTATGTAGCGGATAAACTGCACTATGCACAAACATATCATGCACGAATAAATAAGTTAATAAGTAAGTTTCTTTTTGCTTTTCCCGTTAAGGGTCGCCACAGTGTGACATCTCAGATGAACGCTCATATTTGTTTGGCACAGTTTTTACGCCGGATGCCCTTCCTGACTCAACGCCTCTTGGGGAGTTGAGGTGAGAGGTGAAATACTAACTCACGACCCCTGGTTTACCAAACCAATGCTCTAACCACTGAGCTATGGTGCCTCGCACAAATAATTAATGCAAAAAAAAATATATATATATATTATTTAAGACGGTAATACGTGTTAACAGTATTATTAAAATGTTATACCATCATTGAGCATTTATTTTAGTTGGTAGAGGGATTCTGTTCTGACAATTAGAGGGATGAGGACAAGGGTTTCCTGTGGCCTGCCCGAGATATATATTACTGCTATAACAGCACATTCACAAAGATTATTATTAATGATTGTTGGACAGACAATTTTTTTGAAAAACAATGCAAAAAGTACAAATTTAGCAAAATAGAAATACAGATAAATTCCTCATATTTGTAGCATATGCATAGCAGCAAATTAAAGCGCATTATATTTCAGGACGCAAATACTTTATCACAGCACTGTAAATAAAGAAATTGGGAATCATAGGTAGATGTGATACAGTACATAGGAAGAAGAGTTTTCCTGATTTTTGGAGGCAGTTTGCAGGTTTTACATTATATTCAAGATAATATTACTGTACACACAAAAGGTCATGGTACCTTGATGGTTTCAACAGCTCAATCACACATTGACATATATTCACCCACAACAGGTGGGGAGATGGGGACAGCCCAATAGAGTTCGGTACAGTCTACCTCTTTTGGAAGTAACAGATGGCTTTGCTTCAATGGTGAATTCCATCAAAGAGGGTGAAAGAAATGTTGGATGATAGCTTTAAGCAGTATATATATTACCTGTTTGGGAGCCACTGTTTGCCTGCTGGATAAACTTCTGGGGGATTCTGTTTGGCCAGGAAAGTGTGTACTGGGGTGTTTTATTGTGCTCCCACAGTTGAGAACCTCGGGTCGCACCAATAAACTGTGCTGGGTGGCCCAATTCTAGAACGACAAGTCATACAATATATTACCATCATCTTACAAGAAACCAAAGAAAACAAATACTTGTTCATTGAGCTGTTAACATTCTATTGTCACTAGCAAAACTCACAGACCGATCAACTAGTGTCAACTTGTGGGAAAAAGCCCAATACCATCATTGGTGGTAGTACCAACACCGATTAGTAGTTAAGGAGGCCAATATATTTTTGGAGTGGATATACGCTTGTGCTAAAATTCCTTAATAATTTAACTGAAAATTTTGAATACAGTGTTCCCTCCTTATTTGCTTGGGTTACATTCCTCACCCCCACCCACAAATCATAACATTCTGTAAATCATGGACGCAGTATTGAAAAAACTATGTATGATATGTACCACATTTTTGCGGCTGTAAGGTGCTCTATAAAGTTTTCTCCAAAATGAACAAGCGCACTTTAACTCCAAAACAGGTTCTAAAATTTTTAGTGCTGTTGAGTGACAAGACCAATGAAGAAAACCCAAACAATTCTGTGACTGTTTTTATGTGGCCAAGGCAGAGGCCTTCTTTAACCCAGATCAGCATCTCTGGAGAGACCTGATAATGGCTATCCACTAATGTTCACTATCCAACCTGATAGAACAGCAGAGGATATTCAAGGAGGAATGCCAGAGGATCGTAAAATCCACGTGTGAAAAATTTGATGCAACTGTTCCTCAGTGCCTCATGAGTGCCACCATCCCATGTACTGTAATTTCTCGTGTATAATGTGCAAAATTTTCCAAACACATTTTCATACAATAAATAATAGCATTAGTTTCGATGTGACACCCCAAGTGTGAACATGTTGAGTATTGACTTCCCTACATGGGCAGCATGTAGGGCTGTGTAAGCTTCATGATATCACGTGATGTCAAGCCACACAAAGAAAATGAATGTAAATTTTGACCTAGAAGAAAATAAGATAAAATTCTCTCAGATTTTCTACTTCTCATTATTGTGGCATTGAACAAAATTACATGGTTTTAGTGACTTCAGACAAGACAAAAAATAAAATGTTTTTGCATGACTGCAGAAATCTTTTTCTTTTGGCTTGTCCACTTAGGGGTCGCCACAACGTGTCATCTTTTTCCATTTAAGCCTATCTCGTGTATCCTCCTCTCTAACACCCACTGTCCTCATGTCCTCCCACACAACATCAGTCAACCTTTTCTTTGGTCTTTCTCTCGCTCTTTTTGCCTGGCAGCGCCATCCTCGGCACCCTTCTACCAACATACTCACTTTAAACTGCATACACTACTTGAAGTCTTGACACTCTTTGTGCAAAGGTCACAATCAATCTAACAGGCATTGTAACTGCTCTTTATACTCGAAGACTGCATCCTTTGGAGAACTCTGAGTGGAGAAAAAAATCTGTCAATTGACTGTCTGTCTGCTGCTGTACCATTGTACAGTAGTGTTCAAAATAATATTTTTTATCGCTACATGTCAAACAAGTTTCCATTTTGTTGAGTAGTCTTCTTTTCCTTTCGGCTTGTCCCGTTAGGGATCGCCACAGGATGTTATCTTTTTCCATCCAAGCCTATCTTGTGCGTCTTCCTCTCTTAACAGCTGATATCCTCATGTCCTCTATCACAACATCCATCAAGCTTTTCTTTGGTCTTCCTTGCTCTTTTGCCTGGCAGCTCCATCCTCAGTGCCCTTCTAACAATATACTCACTCTCTTGCCTCTGAACATGTCCAAACCATCTAAGTCTGCTCTCTCTAACCATTTCTCCAAAACATCCAACTTTGGCTGTCCCTCTAATTAGCTAATTTCTAATCCTATCCAACCTATTCACTCCAAGCGAGAACCTCAGCATCTTCATTTTTGGCACCTCCAGTTCTGCTTCCTGTTGTACATCATGGCCGGCCTCACCACTGTTTTATAAATTTTGCCCTTCATCCTGGCAGATACTCCTCTGTCACATAGAACACCAGACCACCTTCCGCCAACTGTTCCACCCCACTTGGACCCGTTTCTTCACTTCCTGACCACACTCTCCATTGCTCTGCATATATATATATATATATATATAATATATATATATATATATATATACACACACACACACACACACACACACACACACACAACACACACACACACAGTGAAGAAAACAAGTATTTGAACACCTTGCTATATTGCAAGTTCTCCCACTTAGAAATCATGGAGGGGTCTGAAATTTTCATCGTAGGTGCATGTCCACTGTGAGAGAGATAATCTAAAAAGAAAATTACAGAAATCACAATGTATGATTTTTTAATGATTTATTTGTGTGATATAGCTTCAAATAAATATTTGAACACCTGTCCATCACCTAGGATTCTGACCTTCAAAGACCTGTTAGTCTGCCTTTAAAACTCCACCTCCACTCCATGTATTATCCTGAATCAGATGCACCTGTATGAGGTCGTTAGCTGCATAAAGACACCAGTCCACCCCTTACAATCAGTAAGACTCAAATTTGTAACATGGCCATGACCAAAGAGCTGTCCAAAGACACCAGAGACAAAATTCTACAACTCCATCCGGCTGGAAAGGGCTTCGGAGAAATTGCCAATCAGCTTGGTGAAAAAAGGTCCATTGTTGGAGCAATCATTAGAAAATGGATTGACATGACGATCAATCTCAATCGGAGTGGAGCCCCATGCAAGCTATCACCTCGTGGGGTCTCAATGATCCTTAGAAAGGTGAGGGAATCAACCCAGGACAACACGATCGGACTTGGTCAATGACCTGAAAAGAGCTGGGACCACCGTTTCCAAGGTGACTGTTGGTAATACACTAAGATGTCACGGTTTGAAATCATGCATGGGTTGGAAGGTTCCCCCTGCTTAAACCAGCACATCTTAAGTTTGCGAATGACTATTTGGATGATACAGAGGAATCATGGGAGAAGGTTCTCTGGTCAGATGAGACAAAAATTAAACTTTTTGGTCATGATTCCACGAACCGTGTTTGGAGGAAGATGAACGATGAGTTCCATCCCAAGAACACCATCCCTACTGTGAAGCATGGGCGTTCAAACACTTATTTGCAGCTGTATCACACAAATAAATTGTTAAAAAAAATCATACATTGTGATTTCTAGATTTTTCTTTTTAGAGTAAAAGAGGGACGTCAATCTTTACCCATGATGCACATCTTTTATCTTGGTTTTAATGGTGCGATAGAGCTGCTTCCCATTGGCTATCACTGTAGCATCTTCCTGGCTTCCCATTGGCTTAGGTGGGATGTCAATCTTTACCCATGATGCTTTGCATTTCTCTTAGACAGTGGACTGGCACCGAATCACGCCAGCACACATTGGAAAAGTGCAACTTTTTCATTATTTTCTTATTCATCTTTATTTACCATGAGCCCTAAGAAAATTTAGTTTTATTGAGTGCTGTGTATGTGTACATTCGTACGTATGTTTTCTCTCAACTTTCTGACGTTTGCCTCTTCTTCCGTCCCCCACGATAACTTTTGCTTGTACTCACCCTTCTCTTCGCAGTCACCCAACGCAAAAGGTAAATAAACATAATTTTTATTATTCTTTACAATATATACTTTGATGCTTATTTTTGGCGGGTGGAGGGTTGGGGGGCTTGTAACGGATTAGGGTATCCATCCATTTTCTTAGCCGCTTGCCCTCACAAGAGTTGCAGGAGTTCTGGAGCCTATCCCAGATGTCAACGGGCAAGAGGCGGGGTATACCCTGAACTGGTTGCCAGTCAATCGGAGGGCACAGATTACAGTATATACATGTAAAATGCACTTCTACTTACAAAAAATTCACATTATGAAACGACTCCCAGACCAGATTAATTTCGGAAGTAGAGGTACCACTGTGTGTGTGTGAGGGTG